>NW_015161981.1:441309-442466 GCF_001447785.1 Gekko japonicus | reverse complement strand
CTTTAGCATTCCAGTCCCCTATGATGATGAGGACATCATTTTTTGGTGTTAGTTCTATGAGGTGTTGTAGGTCTTCATAGAACCGGTCCACTTCAGCCTCTTCTGCATCAGTGGTTGGGGCATAGACTTAGATTACTGTGATGTTGAATGGTTTGCCTTGGAATTGGACCAAAATCATTCTGTCATTTTTGAGATTGTATCCCAGTACTGACCCCTGCACTCTCTTGTTGACTATAAAGGCCACACCATTTTTTCTATGAGATTCCTGGCCACAGTAGTAGATATAATGGTCGTCTGAGTTAAATTCGCCCATTCCTGTCCACTTCAGTTCACTGATTCCTAATATATCGATGTTCGGTCTTGCCATCTCATTTTTGACCACGTCAAGCTTACCTTGATTCATAGATCTTACATTCCAGGTTCCTATGCAGTATTGTTCTTTGCAGCATTGGACTTTCCTTTCACCATCAGACACATCCACAACTGAGCGTCCTTTCAGCTTTGGCCCAGCCACTTCACTCTTACTGGGGTTACTTGTACTTGCCCTCTGCTCTTCCCCAGTAGCATATTGGACACCTTCCGACCTGAGGGGCTCATCTTCCGGCGTCATATCTTTTAGCCTTTTGATACTGTTCATGGGGTTTTCTTGGCAAAAATACTGGAGTGGGTTGCCATTTCCTTCTCCAGGGGATCACGCTTGGTCTGAGTTCTCTGCTGTGGCCTGTCCGTCTTGGGTGGCCCTCCACGGCTTAGCCCACAGCCTCATCGAACCACGCAAGTCCCCTCGCCACGACAAGGCAGTGATCCATGATCCCCACAAAATACAGTGGCACGATTATAATTACTGTAACAAGATAACACTAAATATCTTGTATTTTGTATTTCCCAACAATTGCTTTTTGCAGGAATTAAAACAGTTTCAGTTTAATTGAGCAAAGACCAATGCATTAGCCAATCAGAGTGTTTTTTTAAAAAAAAATCAAAGCATTCCATTCCGCTTACAAGTTGTAGAAAGTTATGCCTAATGAAATAGAAATAGATTACAAGGAACTCCCTTATTTGGCCACATTCCAATACAGACTCAAATTCATTTAAATCCATGGAAATAATTGGATTTAAATGCATATCACTGAGGACTGGACTATGACCTTTATATA
>NW_015161981.1:409668-441157 GCF_001447785.1 Gekko japonicus | reverse complement strand
ATATATAATCATGTTGATTATTTACAGGCATAGTATTATACTATGTGTAATCACTCACTTTTTTGAAAGGGGAACTTTACATGTTTTCTATCATATGGAAGATGCTGGAAATGTAATATTTAGTGCCTATTGTCTTGTGATTCTTCTACATCATGTGGAAACTCTTCACACTACTCAATCATAGTAACATCCATGCTAAACTATCCTGTGGTGTGGAGAAGCCACTGCACACTGAGAGCCATTTAAAGTTTTTTACATAAATTCCAGGTTAATATACAGAAAAACACTAATTCACTGCTATCCTCCTCCCCAAAATTGCCTGACAATTTATTAGTCTGTGGTCTGATGAGTTAGGAAGGAACTTGTCGGTTGATTTCACTGGAAGAAAACGTGACAATGATTTGGCACAGAATACTGCACTTTTTCCCCAGGCCTGTTTTTGTAAAGGATACATTGCAGCATCAGTGTGATGAAATAATTTATTTTTCCCAGTGGCCGTTCTTCAAAGGCTTCGGCTCAATACACTGCATATGAGCAAATGGTCATGTTGTGGCCCCTGAATAATCTGAGATATATCAGAACCTTAGGAAATCTCAGGGAGAAAAAGCAGCTTCTCAAACTGCTGTGCCAAAGACATTTCTCAAATGTTCTTTGCTGTACAGAAACCTCCAGGGAAACCTGGAATGCAGAGAGAGATTTCTTCTTCTTCCCATTGTACAATATTAGTATAAATTGTTGTGCATTGGTCTTTCTTATTCTTTCTGTACTGGAAACTATGCCATTTTTTCAGCATGATAAAGTATGCTAGTGTCCTTAAATCATTATGCATTTTGAAAACATCACATTGATTTCAGTGGGAGTCTTCTAGGGCGAGTAATTTGAAAATTTAACCCACAGAGAATGAATTAGCTTCAAGCTGACAGCCTTGCTTCATTGCCATTCCAACATGTAATGGCTTTTTGGAAAGCCTGCCCATGTTGGCTTCCCAGTTCATACGAACCTGTTACTGCAGGCAGGATCTGGATTGTACCATTTGTGGTAAATTACAGGGGGGGCTGTAGTTGTTTTGCTGGCACAAGATGTCAGATTTAATAGTAATACCAGCCATGCAAAAAAAGTATATACAGCTAAATCAGAGATTCAGGTACAATGGAATACACCAGTGTTGTGCCTGCATAGGTCATAGCTCCTTGGCATGATAATCCTGAACATCTTTATAAAAGAAATTGGGTGTGGGAATGCCACACACAGGTATGTTTTTCTTGTACTTTAGTATCATGTTTATGTTGTCTAATGGTGGTGATAGGGTTCACCACAGGCTGGGAACAGCTGGGACCCAACATAAGTTTTTTCACATGACACATATATTAAAATAGTCATAGGACAACGTCCTGAATTTACACAGTATCTATTGCCTTTAAAAAAAAAAAAAAAATCCCAGATGAAACATTGAGTGTAGTGGTGTTTATACTACAGAGTCAGATCATTCCACTCCTTGGGCCACTCTTTGAATGTTTCCAGTGGCTTGACTAAAATGCTGTTTGCAGATCTGAAAGCCACTGTTCTACAAAACAAAGAAAAAACTTCAAAGGGAATATACAATGTGATAGTGCTGTATTAGAACTCATCACAAAATTAAACATTTTCTGTCATCCTTGCTTAAACCAAGACTTGCATTTCCTCTCTCATAATTTCTAATGATACAAGAGGACTCAGTTTTTAGAAATTTTAATAGACTGTTCTTAACATGTTGTATCATATCATAACCCTTTACTGATGTCAGTTAATTCTTTCATGCTTTAGTTCTGCTTATCTTCACTACATGAGAGAGGGGCTAGTATCTCTAACAGGTCTCATCATCTGTTATGTATAACAAACGAAGTGGTTCAAACCCTGACATGTATAATCACACCTGATTAATGATACCAGATTTTTTTTGCTCAGTTTCTCCCCTTTTCTCCCTCCCCTTCTATAATGTTCTGGATATACATGGGGAAAATGATCTTCTTTCTTTCCATTGCATCTAAAGAAGTGTGCTCTGACTCATGAAAGTTCATGCTGAAATAACTGTTGATAGTTTTTAAGGTGCCCCAGGCTTCTATTTTGTTTGACTAACTGAAGTCTGTTCCAATGGTAGAATTTCACATGAAGTGTTCATCATGAAAGTAATGCAGAGGAAAAAGTTATCTGGTCTAAGTAAATGATCAAACCAAGAATGTGTGTATAGGGGGGAGCAGGTATGATGCCAATTAATCTGCGAGTTAAAAAATCACCTGTATTATCTTGATATGCAAGTGTTAGTTTTCAACTAATCAAAATGATAGCAGACATAGGAATTAAGGATCATATTTTCATACTGAACATAGACCATGTGTTACTATTATCATGAGACTAGAGATTTGAAGATATTTGAGGATTATGTGATTGTAAATCAAGGTTCATTTCCAAACCCTGCCTTGAAATTGTTGAATATTGTAACTCTGCATGCAAGAAGATCTGGGAGGGAAAAATAATTCCCTCACTCAAGTACACTTGGCAGTTGGCCCTACCCTCTCGTCAGTTAGACGTTGAGCCTGTTTTGGCTGTTGCTTGCCTTCTGTTTTATCTTATATATGACTAGGGATGGGCACAAACCTCTCCATTAACTTAATTACATCACAAACATGGCTGGTTTGTGGTTCACGAGACCTCAGTTCATGAGATCTCATCATCTACAAACTGCCATGTTTTTCATGGAGGTTCGTTTGGTTCCTTTGTGAGCCAGACATGCTGGTGCTGATCAATGAATTGTCAAAGCAATGAGGGGGATGAACTTGGCATCACCAGCTGCTCTTGTTGTACCTGCCCATCAACTTGGTTTTCCAACTTGTCATCCCTCTCCCACACTAGTCCTCCCCCCTTTGGACCCTAAGAACCTCAACTTCTGCACCTCTGGGCACCCACCCACTGGGCTTGGCATCACCAGATGCCCTGGCTGTACCGGCCCATCAACTTGGTTTTCCAACTTGCCACTCCCCTCCCATGCTAGACCTCCCCCCTTTTGTAGAGTGGAATTCTGAAGAAATCCACTGTGAGTTTGATGCCTCTAGCTTGCAGGGGGTCCATTCAAATCAACAGACTCCTGAACCTGTGGCAGCTGTGATTTCCCCAGAGAGCACTTTCCTGGGGGCACCTGCTTGAGGAGGCTGCTACTTGTCCCCAAGCCAATCTGCACACAACTTGGAGGGCAGGTAAAGGGGCTTCCCAGGGAGGTTGTCTGTGAGTTTGATGCTTCTAGCTTGCAGGGGGGCTGTTCAACACACTCCTGAGCTTGTGGCTGTGATTTCCCCAGAGAGCACTTTCCTGGAGGCACCCGCTTGTAACTCAGGGATGTAACTCCCCCCCCCCATCCAATCCTCACCAAACTTGGACCAGGTAAAGGAGAGTCAGTTGGGGACTCACTGTGAGTTTGGCACATCTAGTCCTCAGGGGGGCACTCTACCACATCATGAACCTCACAAAATGAACTGGTTTGGTAAATGGGAAGGTTTGTGACACTCCACAAACCACGAACCGGGATGAACCTCCATTTTCCTGGTTTGTGTCTATCCCTATATAGGACCTCTCTTTTCTCTCTTACCTGGGCTGGGAGCTCTAGCAAGTTAATCTTTTTGAAGTTAATCTGCTCACAATAAGTTAAATATACCTATGTGAATATGTCATATACTGTTTTTGTAAGTAAAATTTCTTTCTCTTGTTACCATTGGAGTCAGATTATCTTTGTAATTTGTCTGAACAGCATTTCCCCCTTAACTGGGAAACATGGAAGATGGGGATACTGCATAAAACTTCTGTGCTTCCAAGTCATATTTTTTTTTACATTTAACATTGTGGAAACTGTGTTTCTAAAATAAATCATCATTATACTGATTAAATAATCTAATAATATGCACCCATTACGTTTTTTTAAAAAAAATTGAAGACCAGGATGATGCATTATTTGGGTTTTATAGGACTGGATGTCAAGACCATATAGTATAGCCCCTAACCTTATTAGAACAGGAAAACATAGATGTGCATGAACCAGGAAAATGCAGTTCAGATGTGCATGAACCAAACCATGAACCGAACCAGGAGGCCTGTTCATGAACCAAACCAGTTTGTGGTTTGTGGCACCACAAACCCTGCTGAAAGGGATCACAGTCCCTTTAAAAAGGGTTTCCAGAAAGCCCAAAAAAATAGCTGAGCGATGGGGAGCAGCTTGCTCCATGCCATTAAGCTGTTTCGGGCTTTCTTGTGCAGTCCCTTTAAACTTTAAAGGGACTGCAGAAGGCAGCTTGAAAAATAGCTGAGCTGGTGGGGTGCACTCTCCTCACTGGCCAGCTGTTTTGGGCTCTCTTGTGCAGTCCATTTAGATGGGCACATTTAAAGGGGCTGCACAAGGGAGCCCAATATAACTGAGCCCGTGGAAAGAAGTCACCCCACACCCCCAGCTTCAGGCTCTCTTGTGCAGCCCCATTTAATGGAGCTGTGCAAGGGAGCCCAATAGAGTTGATCCCATGGGGAGAAGTTTCCCACAGGCTTCAGGACATATTGTGAAGCCCTGTTTAAATGAGCCACGCAAAGGGACGCCCAATATAGCTGAGCCTGCAGGGAGAAGTCTACCCACTGCCCAGCATTGGGCTTACTTGTGCAGCCTTTTTAAATGGGCTGCACAAGAAAGCCCAATAGAGCTGAGCCTGAAGGGAGAAGTTCCCCACAGGCCAGCTTTGGACTCCCCTGTGCAGCCCTGTTTAAAGGGGCTGTGCAAGGGAGCCCAATACATCTGAGCCCATGGGGAGAAGCCTCTCCATTTGTTCAGCTTCGGGCTTTCTTGTGCAGCCTTTTTTGAACAGGGCTGCACAAGGGAACCCAGCAGAGCTGAGCCTATGGGGGGAAGTCTCCTCACCGGCCGGCCTCAGGCTCTCTTGTGCAGCCCTGTTTAAAGGGGTTGCATAATAGAGCCTGAAACTGGGCTGGCAGGGAGGCTTCTCCTCACGGGTTCAGCTGTATTGAACTCCCTTGCACATGCCTGTTTAAAGGGGCTACACGAGAGAGCCTACAGAAGGGCTGGCGGGGAGAATTCTCCCTGTGGGCTGAACTATATTGGGCTCCCTTGCACAGCCCCTTTAAATGGGGTACACAATTCAGCCTGAAGCTGGGCTGGTGGGGAGACTTCTTCTCGCAGGCTCAGCTCTATTAGGCCCCCTTGCACAGCTTTTTTAAATCAAAGGAGTAGGAAAGGAGTAGGACAGAGTGGGTGAGAAAGATGATAGTGGAAGCATGTTAGAGATAGATGAAAGGAAAAGTAATGGACAGTCTTCTCTTTCATAGTTGTCAATTTTCGTGTGTATTTTGATAGTAATTAAAGACTGATGAGGTGTAAAAGATAAATAATGTAGAGCTCAGAAAAAAATGAAACAGTGAGAAAACTTTATATCTGAAGGTAAAGGCACTGTGGAGTGCAGAAATGTAGGCACTGTGGACACTAATCAAAGTAGACCCATGTATAAACCCTTTAAAATCATTGAGTTTAAGTTCACAACTCGGTGCTTCACCAAGCCCCATCTTTCATCACATAGCACTTGTTATATTTTGGCTGGCAACTTTGTTTGATGAAGCAGTCTTTAAGAAAAAAGACAAAAACCTCAACACAATAGTAACTGTATATTCTCCATGGATTTGTGAGCTTGTCTTTTACATTATTGACTTCTTTATCTTGAAAGAAATCCCATCCAAATTTTTACTGTCCTACAGTGTGAAGAGCGGCAGAAACAGCTGCAGGGAGGTACAGTGAACAGCAAACAGAATTTTGCAGCCTTCCAAAAGCAGAAGGTCCCAACCTTACAATAATTTTTGTGAAATAATGTAATAAAAAGAGTGCAGCTCACCACAATAAAAAGGACTAGAAAATCAACAGTATGAGATTCTTTGATTTGCTATAACGAACAGAAAATCTTACCTAGTTGCCATTCTCTGTTTTATGACCATCAGTTATTTAGAAAATATTTAAATTAGTGTTGCTTTTGAGTGTATGAGCAAGTGCATGTGCCCACAGAGAAAGTGGGATTTCCTTCACTGATAATCCCTTCAGTTAGTCATGGGGGGACTGCTCCTCCCCCAGCTTCACAAAACTCTTTTAATTTAGGATAAATGTCCAGTGAACTCTGGAAACATTCCATCACTTGTAGTAATGCAAGCTTTCCCTGAGCTGACATTTTGTGTGACTTTGGGGTCATAAAATTTTCCATCAGTGACAGGGTGGATATTTCACCTGTTCTTTCTATATAGGAAGCTTTTATAATGTGTTGCTGGGAACCCCCTTATTTGAAGGGCAGATCACAAAACCTATGGTGTATGGCTTTTATGTTTTATTTTGGGTTTTTTTAATATGGTGTCCATTTCCTGCAGTTTTGACTGTGGAATGTGAGATCTGATTCCATCTGTTCCCTGCTAGAACTGCCTTTAAGAGAGACTGTTAAACCAGGTACACATTCACACACACAAACATATTTTTTAGGAAACAGGAAAAACTACTGTAATTTCTTTTTTAAAAAATCTATCCATTTTCATTTCACAGCACTGAAGTAAATTCTCTACAGACATACAACTCATACAACTTCATTGATTCTAGGGGAGCCACCTGGGTTGAAGTGAACCTAAAGTTTGACCCTGAGAGGAAAAGCTTTGATCAGACAGTTACCTTTGTGTGGCCTGGACCCTTGAAATAATACATCTAATCCAAGTGCTCATCCTATATCCTGTCCCATGATTACTGTGGCACATTCCTCAGACAGGGCTAGAGATTTTTCTCTGGTGCCTGCTCCCAAGGAGATGTTCACTAGGAGGTCATATATTCTTCAACCTATTTAAGCAACAGCTTAATCATCAGTCTGGGAGACCTAAATACTAACTGAGTTGTCAACTCAGGGAAACGAAGCTCCTCTCTCATCCCAGTGAGCAGATGTGCCTAACAGATCAATCCATAATTGGTGATACAGAAATAGTTGCTGATGCTATAATAATTTCTCTGGCATGGTCATCAGAATGTATGTATGCTTAAAAACATGCCAGAATGTGTGATGATAAACTACATAAGATAAGCTACATAAGAACTTTTCCTTCAAAGAATTGTTGGAAACAGCTTCATCAAATATTAAAGCTTCTCCAGCTTGTGTCCATGTCAAATCCACAACCCACCTACACAGAAGTACTTAAGTAGCCGCTAACATATTCTTAAATGCATTGTCATAGTTTAGTTAATGGGATTTACAACATGCCCAAAAATGGGTAATACTTGTAACTAAATTCCAGTTATTACTAGGTGCATGCAAGCTTCCTTCCTTCCTTCCTTCCTTCCTTTCCTTTCCTTTCCTTTCCTTTCCTTTCCTTTCCTTTCCTTTCCTTTCCTTTCCTTTCCTTTCCTTTCCTTTCCTTTCCTTTCCTTTCCTTTCCTTTCCTTTCCTTTCCTTTCCTTTCCTTTCCTTTCCTTTCCTTTCCTTCCTTTCCTCCCTTCCTCCCTCCCTCCCTCTATGGTCAAGGGTTTGTCTGAACTATTTGTCAGAAACACTGATCCCAGTTGGACATACTGTGATTCAACTCATTTGAGAACAATTTGTCATAGCTTAAAACATTGTGATGCAAACATTTTCTCATGACAACTGGTTTATTATGCATATAGTGCTACATGGGGTTTAGTGGAGTGGGAGAGGGAAATGCCCAATCACAAAATAATATTAATAGAACAAGCATATGTACTTAGAAGTCACTTCTATTGAAATCAACAGGATTGATTTCCAAGAAAATGAATGTGTCAGGCTTGGAACACTTCCATACAGCAGCTGTCCTCAGCAACAGTGGTGCCAGCACTGGAAGTTGATCAGGAAGTAAAGCATTTAGATTGCTATAGGGACCAAATAAATCAGTAGCTCAAACAAGTAGAGCTGTCTGCCATAAGGTTGGTTTTGATACAATTGTCAACAGCACAAAGATTTGCACAGTAGTTCAACTAACAGACATTTAGGTGTGCTGATTCAATGCACCTAACTCTGCAGGATCATCAGATGAGAAACTTGGAGTGTCATGCATTTCAGCGATAACTAAAATGCAAAACTTTTTACAGTGCAATCCAGTGCAGAGTTACTCCAGTTTAACACCTTTGATTTCATTGAGCCTAGATTGGACTAATCCTTCATAGGATTGTATTGTGTGGGTTTTTATAATCCCATCCTGAGGCACGTTGGTGGAGAGGTATGGGATTTAAACCCTTCTCCAACTCTGATATTGTGCAATGCCAGGTCCATCAATAATAAGACTGCTACACTGTGAATTTTTTTTGCTGAGCAGCAAATGAACCTGGCATGTGTGACTGAGACCTGGGTTAGGGAGGGCGACAGTCACCTTAGAAGAACTTGCTGCCTCTATTTTGTGGTCCTTCATCAGTCCTGGACATATGGGTGGGGGGTGGGAGTGGTGATATTCATCTGGGAGTCTTTCTCTTTCAGAGCACTCCCCACACAAAATGTTCCCTGTTTTGATTGTGTGGTCTGGTGTGGGAAGCCAAAGAGAGTTAGGCTGTCTGCCTGCCAGCCTGCCAGGCTTGCTGGAGGAGGTTGCTGGTTGGGCCTTGGATTTCCTGAGGCTTCTGGTCCTCAGGGACTTCAGCGTCCATGCTGATGTGGCCCCCTCCAAGTGGGCTCTGGACTAGGACTTCCTCAGATTGTATCAGGTCCTACACATCAAACAGGCCATACCCTGGATCTTATCTTTGGAGTGGGGATAAACGTTGATCTGATTGCTACGGAGAGGGTGCCATGGTCAGATCACTTTTTTCTGAAAGCCCAGCTAAGTGCACCACCTCTGTCCTGTCTAGGCAGCGAGAGGATTTATGCTCGGCCAGGGTGACTTATGGATCCAATTGGTTTCCAGAATGCTCTGTGGGATCCATTAACTCCTGGCGACTCATTAGATGAGCCGATAGAGGACTGGTATACCCAGCTCTTTGAAGCCATCAATGAGATCATCCCACCATGCCCTCTCCATTCTCTCCCATACCTGTCCCAATGGTATATAATGGAGCTCAGAAAAATGAAGCGAGAACTCAGATGGCTAGAGCGAGTGTGGTGCCAGTCTTGTGATGAAGCTGCAAGACCATCCTATAGGTCGTTTATGAAAACCTATGAGATGGTGGTGAAAGCTGTGAAGAAGGACTTATTTGCAGCTTTCATTGCATCTGCTAACTCACACCCAGCTCAGTTATTTAGGGTGATTAGATCCTTAAACTCCCTTTCTGGGAGAACCCAAAATATGAGTAATTTGACCCCTAGCTTAAGGCATTTGTGAGCTTTTTTGCAGATAAAGTCTTGTCACTCCTCTGTGACCTGCCCACCAGTGTTGACACAGTAAGGGAGCTTGAGACCCCTTGGCTATCTTTGAATTCAGTGTTTGATAATTCCAGCCGACTCTTGCAGGCTGATGTCAACAGGATCTTTGGTGCTATTAGGCCAACCACATGCCTCTTGGACCCATGTCCGTTGTAGCTGGTGAAAGCCAGTGGCGATGGAATATGCCCCCCGATGGATATTATTGATCTGTCCCTTAGTTTCGGGGGAACTAAAAGAGGCTGTGGTAACACCACTGTTGACGAAGCCATCCTTGGATCCGTTGGATTCTGCCAATTACTGCCCAGTTTCAAACCTGGACAAGGTTGGTTGAGAGCAGTAGCTGAGCAGCTCTAGGGTTTCTTGGAGGACACATAGGCCCCTAGATCCATTCCAGTCTGGCTTCCACCCTGGACATGGGATGGAGATAGTGCTGGTCACCATCACAGACAATCTCTATCGGCAGCTGGATTGAGGTGGATCAACACTGCTGTTGTTGTTGGATCTGACAGCAACATTTGACACGGTCAACTACGATATGTTGGCCCACTGCCTCACTGACATGGGAGTTCATGAACCAGCCTTGATGTTGCTTCTTCATTCCTCCAGGGTCAGGGGCAGTGCTTGGAGAGAGGGTATCATCCTGACACCTATTGGTGTGTGGGGTTCCTCAAGAGGCCATCCTCTCTCCTTCATTGTTTAACCACTATACCCTCTTGCCCAGCTAGTGTGGAGTTTCAGGCTGGGTTGTCATCAATATGCTGATGATACCCAGCTATATCTGATGATGGGTGGCTGGCCAGCCACTGCTCTGTCTAACTTGGCTGTGGGTCTGGAGACTGTGACTGGATGGTTGAAACAGATCCAGCTAAGACTGAATCCGTCAAAGATGGTCCTGTGGCTGGGTGGGGTGACCTGAGGTTGGAGTGCCAACTCCCAGCTCTTGATGGCCTGCCACTTATACTGGCTCTGACCATCAAGAGTCTGGGTGTGCTCCTGGATCCCTCCTTATCTATGGAGGCCCAGGTTGCAAATGTTGCCAGGCTGGCATTTTTCCACCTGCACCAGATCAGACAACTAGCCCCATTCCTCTCTAGCCTTGACCTTGCCACAGTGATCCACGCAATGGTCACCTCAAGTCTGGATTACTGCAACTCGCTCTATGTAGGGCTGTCCTTGAGCCTGACCCAGAAACAGTGGCATGGGTACTTATGTGTGACCCTATAACAGCACACATACAACCTGTGCTTTGCCAGCTGCACTGGCTCCAGGTTAAATACTGGATCCACCTAAAGGTCATGTTTTTGACCTTTAAGGCTGTTAATAGTTTCATACCATCATACCTAGAATCATAGAGTTGGAATGGACCTCCAGGGTCTTCTAGTCCAACCCCCTGCACAATGCAGGAAAATCACAAATAACTCCCCCTCCACACCTGTAGTGATTGCTGTTCCATGTCCAGAAGATGACAAAAAAATACCTGTGGGACTATATCCACTGGTTTGTCCCCCGAAGAGACTTGCACTCAGAAGATCAAAACTTGCTGGTGGTCTCTGGCCCAAGAGAGGTCTGGCTGTCCTCAACTAGAGCCAGGGCTTTCTCTGCCCTGGCTCTGACCTGGTGGAACTCTCTACCTGGTGACATCCATGCCCTGTGGGACCTAGCTCAGTTCCACAGGGCATGTAAAACAGAGATGTTCCACCAGGCCTACAGTTGAGGACAGCATTGTGACTCTCACTGTGGCCTTCTCCATGACCAGCCTGTGATCTGCCTGGGGGAGGAAGCAAACTGCATTTTAAGCCATTGATTAATGTTTGATTTTATGGTAATTTATAGTCAGCAATTTGTAACTAATTTATTTTTGTGTATTTTAACTTGTTGTTCACTGCCCTGAGCCCTTCGGGGTAGGGGGGTCTATAAATTTAATAGATGATGATAATAATGATGATGATGATGATGATGATGATGATGAAATAATAATGATCCATACTCGTTTTTGTAGACTATCTTGATTTAAACATTTTAGAAAAGCAATTCATAAGTTTTAACATAAGCAAATAATACAAACATAGCTGATTTATGGGAAATGATTTTTAACATCCAAGCAGACTTCTTGACAATTTCAAACATATAAGATTGTTGTATAGTATGGGCTAATAATTCATTTGCAGAATTCACACATCCTTCCTATTTCTAAAATGTAGCAAGATCATGTATCACTTCCATTATCAACACTTCATGAAATCCAAAGTAAGTTCAGATTTCATCTCTCTGAATTTGATCTCGAGAGGAAATAGCACATTGAAACATCCTCCACAGGTCATTATATTTAGCACATAAGTGATGGATGCAGCTCAGTACTAGTTTTTTTGTTTGTTTGTTTCAAACTACAGCATTGTAAGATATGAGAACATGACAAAGTAATGGCATTTAAGTGAAGCTGGATCTTTAAATTATTCAAAGCTATCCTGTAATAAAACATGCATTTTAAAATATATTAGCTAGCACATTAAAAATAACACATCTAAAACCCTGACAGAGAAATAAAAAAGCTTATTGCTTTGGAGGAGTAACTGGTTACCTCAGACAGTTGTGCCAGCTGGCCTGGACTTCAGGGCAGGACCCCAGCTTGTGGGCTCAGCAGGGATCCCCAGCATCAGGCTGTAGATTTCCATTCGTAATACACATTACCATCTAAATGGTGCTCTTCCTATGATGACCATGAAGCACAGAGTGTAATTACACCACTGAGCCAGATTGAGTTTATGGCATTCGCAAACAAAATTCAATGAAATTTAATTGTATTTGATGACGGAAGTCAGCACATGCGGTATACTTCTACATATCCTTCAAATACACACACAAATGATTGTGTCTTTGACCCACATGCATATTCAGTAACCAATGACAATTGTGGTTCTTTTATAAAAGCAACTGATCTCATGATAGCAGAACAAACAACTTTAAGTTTTTAATAATTTGTGAAGATTTCTTGCTATTACTAAACATCTTTAAATGTACAGTGGAGTTAGAAGGGGCCTAATAGACCAACCTCCCACTCCATTTGGAAAGTGCTAAATTAGAGCATCCCCAACAGTTGCTTTTCCAGCCTCTGCTTGAAAACTCCAGTATGGGACAATCCACCTACCTAACTGGTTCCATTGTTGAACTGCTTTGTGTTTGCTCTTTGCAAGAAAAATGCCCCTAGGTAGGTAAACCCCACTGTAATCCTCATCAAGCTACAATACAAAGCAAAGCTGGGTTTTTATTATTTATTAATTGCATTATTCATAAATTTATTAATCCTTTTTATCTTCACATGTGTTATGCATCTTCTTGAGAGCCAGTTTGGTGTAGTGGTTAAGTGTGTGGACTCTAATCTGGGAGAACCGGGTTTGATTTCCCCACTCCTCCACTTGCACCTGGCTGGATGACCTTGGCACAGCTGTTCTTGAAAAAGAGCAGTTTCTGTCAGAGCTCTCTCAGCCCCACCTACCTCATAGGGTGTCTGTTGTGGGGAGGGGAAGGTAAAGGAGTTCGTAAGCCGCTCTGAGACTCCTTTGGGTAGTGAAAGGTGGGGTATAAATCCAACCTCCTCCTCCTCCTTCTTCTTCTTCATAGGGTTTACTAACCCCAGAATTACAACTGATCTCCAGAGATAAATTCCCCTGGATGACATGGCAGCTTTGAAGGACTGACAGTATGGTATACCCAGGGGTCATTTGGGGGGGGACGCGGGGGGACGCCATCCCCCCGGGTGAGGTGCAGGAGGGCGGGGCCTGGAGCTCCCTGCTGGTGCCCGCTGGAGGTCGCCGCCGGCTGTGGGGAGGACACACTTCCGGTGATGTCAGGGGGTGTGGCATATGCTAATGAGTTATGCTAATGAGCCCCCCTAGCTCTTTTTCTACGAAATGACCCCTGGGTATACCATATAATCTAGGAGTATTGGGTGTCTTAGAGTGGATGTGCTAGAGCTTCCACTTCTCCTATAGAATTGCATGTGAAATCACTAAAAGCCAGAGGACAGCTGGGGGTGGAGAGAGGGATGGAACTGCTGGGGGCTGGCATCCTCTGTGGGTCTTTAGGGTGCATTTTTTTGTCTTGATGCTGAGAGAAACCTGAAGAGGACTTTTGAGACTTTTTAAAGGTTGAGTAGAATGTAACCAGATAGCAGACTGCACAAATATTTAGGACCAAAGGGTTGGTGTGACATACAGAACACATGCTACAAGTGATGTAAAGAGGGAGAAAAAGGTAGTGGAGGGAGTGATATGAGGTGGAAAATTTAAAGTTAAAATTTGAATGTTGGTGGGACGAAGTGGCCTTACAGGGATGTGAGGAGTTGGAAGAGCTGACCTGGTCCCTGAATGCTCCTTCTGTTCACCTGAGTGCCAGGAATGCACTATGTTGTCCCCTCAGGAACATATTGGGAGACAGTAGGGATATTTTAAATTAATCGAATGCAAATTAACAGAAGTCTAATGGCACATGTGACTGTCACAGCAGGCCCTAGAGGCCTGAGCAGCATCAGGAAACTTCAAGCAGCCAAACTGAGAGAAGTCAGCTGGGAGGTTGAGGAGATGCTGGCAGGGATGCAGAACTTGTGGGGGGCAAGCTGCACATTTGAAAGCAGGCAGTGAGTGATGGGGTGGTGGTGGAGACAATAGCAGCAGACACTCAAGAGTCTGCACATGGCTGGAAGAGCAGAGCAACAGCTGGGAATGGTGAAGCAGCTCTCAGCTGCAGGCTGTGGGAATAGAGGTGGCAACAGCAGGAAAAGCTTTGGGAAGGGCAAGAAAAGACTCTACTAGCCACCGAAGGTGATAAAACTCACCAAGAGAAGGTGATAAAACTCACCAAGAGAAGGTGATAAAACTCACCAAGAGAAGGTGATAAAACTCACCAAGAGAAGGTGAAGCAGGGACGACAGCTCTGGGGACTGAAGTCTAAGAGACAGCAAGGGTGAGAAGGCCTGGGAGAGGAGCACAATGGGAAGGCCAAGGCAGGTGCCCGGGGGGGGGAGGGATCCCACGTTTAAAGGGCCAGCTTCTGGTCTGAGGACACAGCACATTTGTCACAGCACCTTAAAGATAAACAACATTTTATTCTGGCAAAAAAGTTTTGTAGACTACAGCCACAACAGATAGAATTGGATATAGACTGCCTTTCCTCATTGCTCTGCTAGTTTCTTCCCTTCCAGGACTTTCCTCAGAGAGTTAATCTCATTGGACTCTGGTTTAAAGCTAATTTTCTTCTAAACTCTCTAATACTCAACTGAAACTAAAAGTGTCTTGGAAGTCCATCAAGTTCCTTCAGTTGGAACTGTGCAAAATTTTAAAAGGGTCATTTCAGAAAACTGAAGACAGAACTGTGCCCCAACTATTGACCTTTTATGGGTGATGGGACCAAAGTTCAGGACATTTCTTCTTCTACATATGTACAGAATGTGTTTGATGCAAAAGGCAGTGTGTTGCCATTAATTTTCTTAATAGTGCATCTCTCTACATGACCCAAGCATGCTGTTAGGATGCAGAAGGACTTTGTTGGCAATAGAAAAGAGCAAGAGTCCAGTAGCACCTTAAAGACTTTACAAAATATGTGGCATGGTTTGAGCTTTCATGAATCATTGCTCACTTCTTCAGATACAGCTAGAATGGGGGTCCATCTGCCATATTTATTGGGAAGTGGAGTGATTTCAGATGCTGAATGATATTAGCAGGTGAATGACAATAATAGGCATGATTGGATTTAGGTGAGATGTGCAGAGGTGTAATATGAGAATTCAGCATTAGTAATGGGACAGGAAACCTAGTTCGCAGTTCAAACCAGGTGGGTGCATTGTCTTGAGCTTCATTGTCAGTCACAAGTCAGTAGTCTCTCTTTCTAATCTCCCTTTGAAATTCCTTTGTAAGACAACTGCTACTTTCAGGTCAGCAACTGAATGTCCTGGAAGGTTATTGGCAAGTACAAAAGAAGGTATGCAGCTTATATGATTGTTTGGTCATCCTGAGCATATATATGAAAGTGCCTTATTCTGACTTAGACCATTGGTCCATCTGGCCCAGCGTTGTCTATTTGGACTGGCAGCAGCTCTCCAGGTTCTCAGTCTTTCCTAGCCCTGTTACCCAAGATTTGGGAACTGAACCCTGGGAAATGTATGCATGGCCATTGAACTTGCCCTTTTTCTCTTTTACCCCTCCAGTGTGGAATCAAGAGTATAGTACAAACCATTCAGTCTGTTTATACTGTTTTGCTTGCCCTTATGTCTCCTTGATCTTAGTGCAAGGTCACTATAGAGAAAACAGTCTAATTGATTTTTGTTATTCACAGTCAAAGTGTAATGGAAATAGAAAGTGAAGAGAAGGGCTTGGAGAGAAAAGGTTGTCTCATCTTACATAGACTACTTCTGAATTTTGCCATAAGGCATCTAAATTTAGAGGAAGGCTCAGATGGTTTAACTTATGCTGTCTTCCAGCCCTTGCTGGCCAAAGTAGATTCCCTTAGATTGACTTAGACTCCCTCAGGCTTACTCACTTCCTTAGACTCACAGGCTCTTGCCAATTTACACCTCTTCTTACATATGACCTTTGCAATTTGGGCCTATTATATTTCAAGCAGTTTTATCTATTTTTCCATTCTTGTTGCCATTCCACTGTAATCTAAAATAAAAATACAATTACTCAAACATACTTGTACTCTCAGTTGCAGTGAGAAAATAAGAGTGCTATTAGGATTTCACAGTCTCATTTTTCCCTTGGTAAGATATTGCCTTAAAGTGTTTTTTTCCTAAAGATTTGTCTAGACTGCTATCCCATTTCTATAACATTAAAGGTTTATACAGTTTTTACTATTCCTTTATCCTGAAAGACCAAATGTAGTTAACTTACAGTTCCATTCTAACCAGAATTCAACCATTTTAAGCCCATTGATTTAAAAACTCCATGTTGAGAAATTCCTCGAAATTTGAAATGTGGATCCTAGGGAGGGTAGGGTTGGAGAAGGGAGGGACCTCAGCAGAGTATCGTACCATAAAGTCTACTCTCCCAAGCAGCCATTTTATCCAGGGGAACTGATCTCTGTAGTCTGGAAATTTCAGATCTCCAGGCCCTGTCCAAAAGTTGGCAACCTTAGGTGTAACTCTTAGGGTTGCCAAGTCTTACCTCTTGCTGGAACGGGGGACTCCCGGCTCTTTTCTGGAGCGCGCACGCAAAGCACACACGCACCACAACCATGTCACCTGGAGGTGACGTGATCATGCTGGGCATGCTGGGGGCAGGGCCACGACCATCCGAGGGGAAACCATAGAGTTTTCTGTGTGACATGCACGTCACGTACTTTGGGGGTGGGGTTCCCGATCCGTCGGTGGCGGGGAACGGGCCTCTGGGGCGGGGGGTTCCCTGCCCCCCGGGGGGACTTGGCAAGCCTAGTAACTCTGTTTAGGATCACACTGTTGACCCATCCATGGTTGGCCAACAGTAAAATACTGTGGCACAGCCCCACACTTCAGCAGAGCTAACTAATTTGAGATGAAGAGCACAAAGCATTTTCATATCAGATCACACTTTCTTTACATGATTCTTGGCTTCCTCCTGCTACTCTTGTTTCCACATGTAACATATGTATTTATTAGATCCATATCTACTCCTGTCATTCATAATGAACTCAAGGTGATATAGTATGGGATTCCTAAGAGGTCTCGAAATGCTAACCAGACCCCCAGACTGACTTAGGTCCCACTTATCAGAAGCCTTTCAGCCATACCCTGGCACTAGATGTGAAGATAAATGATATAATTTGTGTACTGGACATATAATTTTTGTACTGAACCACAGTTTTATGAAATCTTGTAAAAGCTGTGCAAATGCACTGTCATGGCTCAGTGTTCCTTCCAGTTACGTACTCGGTATATCATCTAATCATCTAATAATGACAGGTTTGTCCTACGTTGTTCTTTTAGTGCTTTTCAAAGATGTATTGCCGAATGCCTTTGAATAGTCTAATCTTGCCATTTTTTTCTTATGCTCTATGTGTGCATGAGAGAGAATAACACTCTTATGAGAACACATGTGATATTCTTTTACTGGTAGATAGACTAACCCATAGTACATTGAACTTTCTAGATTTGTATAAGAGCCATAGTCCCAAACATTATAACTTAATACAGTGTTTGGCACCAGCAACACACCACTATTTTACTAGAGGAAATTCATTGTGAAAAGTGACATATATTATTTACCGCAAAGAACTGCATGAATAGTACAAACATTATGAGCCCTTTGACATTGTTTTTGTGAAAGGTTTTGACAGATGGCGTAACAATATTTCCTAACATCAGAGTAGCTAGCAATAAATACTTTCCTCCTTATATTAGTTTTATTTTACTAGCCTGCTTCTTTGGCTCTGACAAGCTGTCTAGCAGCATGGATGTGCCAGTTTAGCATTTTCTAACAAATCTGGAATTCTCTTGCCCTGCTGTGAGATTTTTGAATTTAGTGTTGTTATCCTAGTGGCCTGAAAACAAAACAAGCCAACCAACGTGAATGACAGTTTTTGTTTTTATTTTCAAATCCTATTCTTGCCCTGTGACATTTCACTTTCAGTTTTAGCATGCAGAAGTGCTATAGCTTTGTTAACTATGAAGCATAGTGTTTCATGCTATCATTATGCACTCATGGCTTTTCTTTTTAAAGCTCAGAAACAAAAATCATCAATGATACCCAAGAACACACCAATGGGGACTTGGTTTTTATACATTGTAGACTTTTCTATCCAGCTTTGCTTTCAGAAAGGCACAATATGGACACTGCAGATCTACAGTAAGCATAATGGTGTCTTAAAGAACAATCTCTTTCTGTTATTCCAGTTGTGCAGAACGAATGCCTTGTGCTTCTGCATGTTATCACCACGTTGACCAATCTGTCATTGATTGAAAAGTCGGTGAACCTTATATTAATGAAGGCACATTAGCGAATGCTGGTGGAAGATCCTATAGCTTCTTGAGCTCTTTTTGTTAGCTCCAAAATGTACTTACATGTAATATATAAAATACTTAGTAATATATACAGCTGTTATAGAAAAGGAAGCTGAGATGACCACACAAAAATTATAAATATACCAGTAGAAGCCCACAAAAATTCACATAAAGTTTATTCATATTGGCACATTCTGCCTTCCAGTACTGGCTCCAAAATTTGGGGTGGGGGTCTGGCAAGAAACTGCATAAAGAATACAGGCTGCAATATGGGTGCAGTTGGCTGTTTGTCCCAGAGCGCTAAACTTCGCCAGCCTCTGTCTCCATCTCCCTCTTCTCTTTGCACTCTGTTCACTCAAATGCACACACCTTTTCTTATCTCTGGGCTTTTTGTGAACTTGTTAATACTGGCTTGTTAATATTGTCAACAATCCAATATTAAGACTGTGTATATTTAAATGAATCAATGTATGCAAGTTCACCACTAGTCAGTGGTGCTACAGGGCACACAAATGACTATGTTTTGTTCTGTTTTGATTCAAAGGTAAAAGTTTGGTTCCAGAACCGACGGATGAAATGGAAGCGGGTAAAAGGGGGGCAGCAAGGGGCCGCAGCACGGGAAAAGGAACTGGTGAACGTGAAAAAGGGCACACTGCTACCCTCAGAGCTTTCTGGCATTGGTGCAGCCAGCCTCCAGCACACAGGGGACTCTCTAGCGAATGATGACAGCCACGACAGTGATCACAGCTCTGAGCATGCACACTTATGATAAAGCATGAAAGAGTCACGGCTCCATTCTCAGGAAAGATATGCTAACACAGCAAGCCTTACACAGACGTTATTGACGTATGCAAGCGACTCTGGCAATAAAACAAAACTGGATGTATGGTTTCTGCTTCTCTTGGAGTCTTTTTTAGATGAGTTCAGTAAGTGCCATGCCTTAAAGGTGCCTTGTGAGCAGAAGCAAAACAAAAAAACAAACAACCCCCCCCACCCTAACTTGCTTTTGAACATTCCAGTTTTATTTGTCATTTCAGTGGAAATGGGCAGGTATTTTTTGCTTTAGCTTGCACTGAAAATGCCATTGTTCTTAATAGATTTAATATTCTGTGGGGTGGGGGGAAACTTTAAAAGCCACAGTGCCAACAGAAACACTGTCTAGTGGATGAGAAATATATTTTAACTCTGTATATATCTATTTTACAGCATTTTTTCACTCATTTTTAGCAATGCGATCATATTAGCTGATGGCAATAGTCACTCATGACAATAAATGGCTTTTTTCTTCTCTCTCTCTATTTTTGTTTTGTTGCCCACAGATATGCATGCAGACAATTGAATTTGGAGAGTGAACAATGCGTGAGAGTCTGCTAGGGAAAGTCCTTATACCACAGACAAAACAAATCTTATGTTGCATTTACTATCAACTTGCTGCTAATAGGAATTTATTAAACCTTGCTCCTCAGATCTTCTTATTGTATAATAACAAAGTTGTTCTTCTGGGATCATACAAGATCTACCATTCATATTTTTTACAGTTTATTACCATGAACATTTTACATGTGTGTGACATTTTGGCTCACTGCAGCTGTTGGCCACATGCTGTGTATTCCAGGGTAGCTCTGGTCAGCTTGGTATAATTGCCTCAAAGGAACTGAGTTGTGGAGAGTAGCTAGTGTTCATAAACTAGACATTTTTATCTTCAGTACCATCATTCAGACCTCCTCAATGCCACAAGGGAGATTTGACTACCCCGGTAATTGTCAAACAAATTGATTAAACATAACTCTGTATCAAAGTGCAAAGGTCAAGGCATCCTTTCTTTTCCAAGCTTGTGTGTACAGTACAAATTTTACACAAAACATTGATTGTACTTTGTAAATGAAATCTTTAATAAATGAAGCTTTTGAAATAATCATCGTTTTCCTTTGGAGTTTTCATAAGTCACTTGAAATGTCAAAAGTGCCCAGTGCCCCAACAGAGTCTTCAGCCAAGAACAATGACTGCATTAGTACCTTGTGGAAATCAATTAAAAAAACCCCTGAGAAATGTTGAAAATGTGATGTAAGATAAACAATTGTGCGATGCAACATGAAGATAAATATCTTCATATAAGCAACCTAGCACAAAAGTAAACGCTAAGATATGATAAGAAACAAATACATTATTGGAAAGCATGTTCATTTGGCCAGTGTACCCATAATCTTTTGCCACTTATCTTTGTTTTTCTGTGGCCACTAAGCAAGTCTACACACAGGTTGTGGCAGAGCAAAGAGGAGGAACAGCTAGGAAGTTTTGCTGTGTGAAATGGAATTGCCACATGGACATATACATGTACCACAGGTTTGTGGGGCCCCAGATCATGGAGAGCTTTAAAGTAAGCACCAGCGCCTTGATTTGGACCTGGAAACAAGTGGCCAGTGAAGGGAGCACAGAATGGGTGTGAGATGCTCCTGTGCCCAAGTCATTTTTATTTATTTTCTGAGATTTCTGATTTCTAACCCACCCTTCCCTGCACAGCCAGGCTCAAGGGTGGTCCCACATGGAATATATCACAACAACATGACCTCTTTCTACTAAGGTGCCAGTCCAGAAGGGAAAATGAACACCCCAGTGATAACATTCTCATCCTCAACAGGAAATCCCTCAGAAGATACTGGCCCCATGGTAAAATAATGGGGCCTGATTTGAATTAGCTTTAAAGGCCATTTTCTGGATTATATCATTATTCCCTTCTGGATTCATGTTAATTTAGAGATGGGTGGAGCCAGGTATAATTTGGGGGAATCCAGATTATTTTGTTTATTGTTCTCCAGACACTCTGAATTGGTTCTGAAGCATATCTGATACAAACCATGACATCTGATAGTCTGGAACAATTTTTCAGAAACATCCTTAAGAAGAGGCATTGTGGGTAAAAAGTTGGTGAACAGGGCTTTTGAACAAAACCTTAATCTGAATACGCTGAATCCAAATATTCTGTTTATGAAACTGAGTTCTCCTATGAAGACCTAAAAAAACTGAATTGAATTAATTCAAATGGCTGGATTCAATCAGGACTCAGATATTAAAATAACAATGCTCTGGTTCCTAAACGAGCTTGTAGCAGGAGGAAATTCAGATTGCACAGGCTTCCTTTTCTTTTCCCTCTACACATACTATAACAGGGAAGAATCTGATGACTAATGCAGAACTGCATAAATGTAATGATTGTGATGATCTTGTAAAAACCTAGTCATGACTAACTTCCTTGACTCACTGCAGCATTTTTGCAAAACAGCGCAGTCAACAATCTTAATTTTCAGTTCAGGTGTCAACAGATGGGCATGGTTTCTCCTGCTAAGAGACATGAATCCATATGCATTCAGAAGAATAATGCCATATTTTCACAGATATGATAATATGTACTGTATACCCACAATGATTTGACTATTGCATGAAAACAACAAAATCATGGTCATGAATGTACAGTGTTCAAAGCTTTGGGAAAATGCATCTTGCCCCAGCCATTACAACTCTTCATGCAACTGTAATCATGGATATGAATAATAATTGATACTTTGCATAGAGCTGAACAACTGGGTTGGAAGCAGTTGATTGTTTTTGTTCAGGAAAGTTTCATGCAGCCAAAGAAGGAAATTTGCAAATGGAATTCCAATGCTCCATTAAAGAAGGTAAAGGCTTCAGCATTTGTACAGAGCAGAAACAAACAGAAGATAAGGATTCTTCTGTAAAAGCTGATTGGAACATCTTGCATTGCCTAATCATGGACTGTGAAGCTGGAAGAGTAGTGAAACTTCAAAAAAATGCAACATGACCTGAAGTGGCACTTGATGTACACCATGTCATGATTCCGGGACAAAAAATGTGGGGTGGTATTAAAGGGGATACAGGTCAGCAACAGACAAGTCAGCAAAAAGTTTACCGTATCAACCAGAAATGTATCTGTGTGTGCTGGAAGTGATATTAGCAAGTTGTCAGCAAGCTGATGTGAACCTACCTATGCTAAGAGGCTATATAAAGAATCATCTCAAGTATATTGGGGGCTGTAGCTCACCGGGAGTGAAACAGAAAATAGTGGGGAAAGTTAGTTCTCCTGTATGGCATCACGAGCATCTTTCACTCCCTTGCAGAGAAGAATGGGAAGGATGAAGGGCTTAGTAGGATGCAGGCCAGCACCTCCAGTACTGTAACAGAAGGTGGTTGGGACATGTGGAACCACATCAGCTATTCATGTGATATAAACATAAGGGGCTACACAAGCAAGGGCTGCTACAAAGAAGGGAACAGAGCTGCATCTAAGAAAGGAAAACGGGTTAAGTAAAGTTGAACACTACCATCAAGACAGTAGGGCCTGTGTGATGAGGAAAGTTCTCCCTTCATTATGGAAAGCTTGGGTGTCCATGAAGCTGCACACCAGAGCATGGGGCTCTGGGGCCTCAAAAGGCAGGACACTAGACAAACCTTCTAACTGTACCAGTTTCAGTGACCTAGCTGACAATTTTACAAAATCTCCCAGTGGACATTGACAAGATACACATTACATCTGAGAGGTACGGATTAGAATCTATCAAACAAAGGATGGGATAAACAAGCAGACGGACTGTAGAAGAACTGTTCCACTTCCAAGAAACTAGCCAAATGTCTTGTACCTCCGAGATAATAAGGCTGACTTTGCTTGTTTCTTCTCTGAACAACTCATACTCCAGGAACCTAAGAATGAGATCACACTTGTTTTCAGAGGGTCCAAAGAAGACAACAAAGTGAAGTTTTCCAATCCCACTGTGAGTACAAGTACATGAGGTGGCTTATCCAAGAATTGTACTGCAATCTAGGCACGCTAGTGCCAACACAGTTATCAGCATATTTCTCTGATCTTATTGCACAGTCACTGGCTTCTTCAGCAGAATGACTTGTGAAAGATTGTGGACTAAATCAGGCATGCCGGCAAAACCCTATTCAATATTCTTGTATTTACCAACTGTGGCAAGGGGTTGGATCTGTTGAAAATACTTTCTTCTGGCAGAAAGAGCCTTCCTCTGTCACTCATGCTAGTGGAGTGGGATCTGCAGGATTCAGCCTAAGTTGTCCAACTTAATAGAAGATCTGACTGACATAATCACATTGAGCTGAACCCCACCAACTTTGTCTTCCTCAAGCTTACCCAATTGCTCTCTTTATGCAGATCCCCAATCCCACATGGCTTTTGTCTATGCAGATCCTATGATCCCTGGAACTGCCTTTTCGGAGGTCAAATGGAACTCGTCTTTTTCATCAGCCCAGTTCATGCAGTTGTAGGCTGTGATATGGTCTCCCACACTGCAGGGTATGGAAAGGAAATAAGATTGGAAAGCATTTTGGTCCCATCATGGTCTTCTTAAAAACCTAGGAAATGGTGATCTTTATCAAAAGAAAAGGAAACCCTTCAAGTCAGCAGTTTAGCTGTAAGATGTCAGCCTTCTCAGTTCATGCTGCTGCAGTAAGGGAATAGTTTTGTTTGGCAAATGTCAGACACCTGAAGAGGGGGGGGAGGAGGAGGAGGAGGAGAAGAATTGGTTTTATACCCTGCTCTTCTCTACCTGAAGGAGTCTTGGAGTGGCTTACAATCGCTTTCCTTTCTCCTCGCAACAAACACCCTGTGAGGTAGGTGGGGCTGAGAGAGCTCTGAGAGAACTGTGACTGACCCAAGGTCACCCAAATGGCCTAATATGGAGGAGTTCTCCCAGTTCTCCAGATTAGAGTCCACCACTCTTAATCACTACACTAAACTGGGTCTCATTGCTTTCTACAAATGATGCTATATACACTAGAGCTGTATAAAAAGAGAGCTCAGTCAGTGGTGTGGAGGAAAGCAATAAGTAATATTCCAAACCTACTTGCACCTCAGAAAACAGGGTGGACAATATGTATTGTAAAACTCGTTCCAAATTTCATCTCACCATATCTGACATCTGATGTTGTGATGAACTCATGACCTGTGGACACTCTGTTGTATCTACATCAGACACTTGTATACTTCAGAAAGGAAAACTGCAGTGCATTACAGAATGCAATGCAGAACTAATGAAAATGTTTGCATTAATTAGTAACATTATCACTGCCAATATTATAACAACTTCAGTTATTTCAGTAGTAAAAAATGAAACAATAGTTTTTATGATGCAGCCTAATGTTAATTGTACTTAAAATGATTAGATAAACTATGTAAAGGTACGTTGCTTCACTGCAGGGAGAAGTAAATGTCACTACTCCAAAATTAGTCCATTGTGAAGAAATGAAACACTTTCAAAGGCCATTTTGTTCTTTTTATAAAGCATGACGTAACTCTCAGGAATGACCAAAATGAGGTTGGAAAATAGCATTTCTGAAGTGAGCATCTTCAAAATATTTTTTTTTTAATTACCAGTTTAGCACCTGTGTTTTATATTCTTTCAGAAAATTTGCCAACTGAGGACTCACCTCCTGTAATGAGCTTGAAAAACAGCATTTTGAAAAATTCAGGACACTATCATTATGTAGAAAAATGTGTTAACTGAATGTTCACATAAATGACTTATTTCTTTGTTCCTTCAGATTATGACATGAGCCCTCCTCACTACCACTCTGCCTCCAGGACAGGACAGAAAGCCAAAATTGCTCTGGCAAAGGGCCTTACGTTGGCCCCCTCTTCCTATAGAGGGACTAATGGTGACAAGGCAAGAGGGCCTCCTAGGTGGATGGAGGGCCATTGACCAACCAAGTAGGACCCACAGCGCTGGGGCCAGATGATCATGCACAGGCTGGAGATATTTATTTATTTATTTATTTCCATTTGTATACTGCTCACCCCCTAAGGGCTCTGAGAGGTTTACATTACATTATACAGTACATCCTACCTAAGGGCTACACATACAACGAAGGGTGGTGACTGACCTAACAGGCACCCTCTGACGAAGTCTTGTTCTAATCTTCTGTGGGAGGTATTTTCAATTTGGCGGCAGCCACTTCCTGGCACAGGTCTTGTGGCTCTGGTCTTTCTTCAGTCGCTGCAATTCTATGGGCTCGGGCGCATCAGCGCGTGCTCCTGCTGCGGCCTCTGTCCAATAGGCTCCGGCCTGCTGCGTCGCCCCGCCTCCACGCTCTGTCAGCGCAGCCTCGCTTGACTCGCCGCCACCGCCATGTTCTCCGCCATTCCCCCGCTCAGCTGCTCCGCCATTCCCCCGCTACACCACCACGAAGGACGGGTGCCCCCCTGCTCTAAGAGCAGGTACCCATTTGTCTACTTGCCCTTTAACAGGCTTTCGAGCCGCTGGGTGGACAGGAGCTGGGACATGGGGCGGGAGCTCACCCCGGCCACGGTGGGGCTCGAACAGCCGAAGCTGTTCGGCCAGATGGAATTGCAGGCTTCATTTACTGCCTGCGCCAGATAGCTGCTGCCAGGTGCCCCATGAGGAACACAGGAGAATAAGGTGGGGGGACTCTGGGTAGAGAAAGGGGGGGCTCTGAGAGAAGATGCCATCTAGGACACTGGATCAATAGAAATTTCCCTGGTAACTTTAATGGCCGCTCCACCACTACCCTGCCTAGGTAAATTAAGTAAAGGAATTGTGGAGAAGTGTTGTGTTGAAGTATGGATAGCTAAATCAGATCCTGTTAGAACGGGGCTTGGATTTTGGAGATGAGGATCTGAATTAGATCTGAGAGCAGAATGCCAGGATTGTGCCACCCTTCGCACAGTTACACCCAAGTCCATTGAAATCAATGGGTCTAGAAGGCTTTAGCTCTGCTTATGACGGCACTGTAAACCCCCCCCCTTTTTTTTTAGGATTCTGTCCCTTTCCAAGTTGAAACCATTTTTTAAATGTTAACCTAGAAAGCATGCAGTAGGGAAATAAAACAGTACACGTTAAGAACAAATATCAGTTCCAGTTGTCAATTTGAATATCCTGGCTGCTGCCCAACTATCTCTCTTGGGTAGATATGTATTTTGGGCTTGTGCAAACAAAAGTGCATACACAATGTAGGATCAGCTTCACATGCTGGCATTAATGTTTAACTACTTCTTCACTGCAACTGAACGTGCCAGCCATGTATCTGCAATCCTTGTGGGTGAGTTATGTAAATATTTGTTAAACAGGGTAATTAAGTTACATTTCCAGGCTTGGCATAAACATGCATATGAGTCCCTAAAGTAGCTACTAATTTCAGAAGCCGTAGCAGTGATGTTTCCAGTGGAGTTAAAACAGAGAAAGGGGTGTGTGTGATCCAAGAGAGAATTGTTCCACAAAGCTCAAGGCCTCCATCTGGATGACCTTTCCCTTTTGTTGTTCCTTCAATCCCCTCGTACATCTCAAGGGACCTACTAAGTTTATAGGCACAGTCCATATGCTCAATGGAAATATCAAGGAGTACCACAAAAAGAAATTCGTCCCCATGGGTGAGAAGACTCCTTCTTATTTACAGGAAGTTTTCCATCTGGAGACAGAATTACTGTCACAGAGGGTATTTACGAAAGGGCTTTACCATTTTCCCTGATAGAGATATTAAGGCTGAACCACTTCCCATTGTTTTGATTTGGTTTTGTATTTTGTTTTAATTGTCTCTTCAACTTTTTGCATGAGCTGCTTTGGAGGCCAAACTGGGAAATGGTGGGATAGAAATGTTTAAAACAAACCGTCGAAACTGAAAATACAAGAATTGTACACTTAAAGTGATTATGTTTGCCTCACTGATTATTTTTTTAAATGTTGTTTGATGGTGCTGGTTGTAGAAATGAGAGGTCCCCTGGTACACAGCACCAGAAAGATATTTTGAATTGCTAGAATCTGACATTGTTTTTTCAAGGAGCCCAAGAGCAATGTCACAACATCACTTTCTTCTATGTAAAATTTTCGCTCTCGTATTCAAATGGAGAACCTGGGCAAGACAGGCTGTGGATGAATACAGCTGGAAGCCGTTCTGTGATCAAGGCAGCACTTTCTTCCAGCCATAGCAATCACAGGGATTGTTGCAGTTTGTGCTTCCATTTTTCTCCATGAGTATCCATTCTAAGCACTGGTTCAGACTGCTCAGTGGAAGGTGCAAATAACTGTGTGAACTGGCTCTCATTCAATATACAACAGTTTTCTGTTGTGCCAACCTTTATAATAATATGCACAAAACAATTATTATTTTTATTCACCTCATACTTCAGCCAACCTACTCCATAATGGAGACCCACTGTGTCTTAAATCATTCTCTTCTCTTCCATTTTTATCCTCTTGACAACTCTATGCGTTAGGGCTGCCAAGTGCCCCCGGGGGGCGGATTTCCCCCCGCTTTGGAGGCCCGATTTCCGCCGCCACGGAATCGGGCCCCGGGGGAAACCCCACCCCGGTGTGCACGTCAGCCGGATGTGACGTGCTGACGCCTGGCATGCTGGGGGCGGGGCCACAGCCATCTGAAGGGAAAACTCTTTGTTTCCCCCTCAAATGGCTGTGGCCCCGCCCCCAGCGTGCCCGGAGTCAGCACGTCACATCCGGCTGACGTGCATGCGGCACGCGCGTGCGCTGAAGACGCCGACCAGGAGCCCCCCGCTCCAGAAGAAAAAGGACTTGGCAACCCTACTATGAGTCAGGTTAAGTGGCGAGTGCATGACTGGCCCACAGTCACCCAATGCACTTCCATGGCAGAATGTGAATTAGAACCTGGGTTTCCCAGAACCTAGTCCAACACACTAACCACTACACCACATTGGCTATGTATACAATACACAGAATACCTCTCCTTTGTAGTCCCCATTACAATGAAAACAGATCAGCAGAATCAGTGTTTGAAGGGTATGTGTGTGTTGGGACAGATCCCCTTTTCCAGAAGAAGAGCACCAATAGAAAGCCATACTCTACATAAAAACAACCATTGAAATGTTCCAGTATATTTCCAAGGTATTTCAATGTTGTTAGATGTTACATATTTCTACAAAATATATGGTGGTAAGTTAAAGTCTCCAGGAGAACTAATGAACTATGTTCAGAGCATAAGCGAAGAACTAAGATGTCCCTGGTTGGAGTTTTGCCTCAGTTACTACTTCCCTATGTCTTGTCTTCAACCCTCCACCTGCAATCGGGGAATGGCCAGCTTTACAGGGTTGTTGTTGTTTTAGGAATGGATTATACATATGCAGTTCTTTGAAAACAAAGTGTCATATAAATGCTACATCATCACCATCCCCACCATCAGTGCTCTAGCAAATTACTCCTGCCATCTAGAGGCCAACTTAGTTTTTATTTTTGAGAATGGCACAAAACAAGCAATAATTTGTATTATCAATGTTGTTTCATTCAGCATTTTCAAATATTTAATATCACCATAGGTTTTAATAGTGATGTTACTGTGGAAAGCCTTTGAACAATTTATGTAATTTGTATTGAGTTGTGGTCTGTGTTTTGTTTTTTAAAGATCCTTCTAAACCCTGACCCTTTCATTTGCTAAGCAAGCCACATGTGCAGCTGGCAAAACATTGAACTATGTGATGGCCAAGATATATTTTATCTTTAAAACTACCTTCACACACATACACAAATGCACAGGAGTATATATATTCCAGCGAGGAAAGAAGCCAAGCCTAAATATGACCCAACAGGAATAGAAAACCAGTATTTCTGTGATTCTTATGAATGATGCTTACATACAAGCAATTTAGAGAGGAAATGTTTGCATGACCTTTTAATTCATAAAGCATTCCAGCTGGAAGTCAAAACATTACCTTGTGCTTATTGCTTTACACTAACATAGTTGCCTAAGCTGTTTGATTGTACAGTGCACACAAAACTCCCAGAAGTAATTTCTGCAAGAATTTGAAACTAAGTAAAAAAAAATATCAAAATTGACTTCAATGTGCTTTGAGTCTAGCATAAATTGAATACATGGGTTTAGGTTCATTTGCCCTGATCTGACAGTGCCACTTGGGAGTGGGAACTTAGATGCATGGGCTGAGAACTCCTCTCCCCCTGTCCAAGGACTTACTCATTCAAATCTATGGGGGAAGCTGCAAAAAGATGTTCATGCAGAGCTGATCCATGCAATTTAATGGCAAAGCCTGCTTACAAAGGAGTTTCTTGTACACATTGGAACACATTTGTCTCTGTAGCTAGAAGGAAATGTAATATGTCTTCAGCAGTACTCATTACTACCTGTGTCTTATGTCCCAGATGTTCAGCCTGATTGAACTCCTTTTTAGACAGAAATAAGAGAGGTCTTAAACAGGTCTGCTCAGAGTCCTATTCAATTCAATGGGGTTTACTCCCAGGAAAGTATTTTTCAGATTGCACTATTCATTTCTAAGCATTTAGCATGGCTTTAGAAGGGCGTAACTGTTTAGGATTGCACTGTAAGCCTCACTGAGTTGAATGGGGTTTATGCCCACAAAAGTGTGCACAATATTGCAGCTTCAAACGTATTTAATTGAAAGTAAGTCCTGCTGATTTCAAAGGTATGGGTGTCCAAGTAATGTTGTAACCCTTTGCACAGAAATCATCGGCACTTCACTCCAGATGCCCAATGGGCTTTCAGAGTCATCACCTTGACTTGTGGGGTCATCTAGCTGGCATATAATCATAAAAGAGGCAAATCTGCATAAAAAGATATTAGTCAAACATTAGCATCAACAAGCAAAATCAAACGAGTCTATCATGCCTGTTTTGTTTTAATGTATGGCGTCAGATAAAAAAGAGTCAATCATTTTATATTAAGGTAGGTTTTAAACAGATGTTCGTATATAATTTGGGGGGGGGAGTCAAGCTCTCTTTCCACTCAGATGTCTGTCTTGAATTTCTCACAGTTTTTGCAGACAGTTTGGCTGGTTTCCAACATACATCGTTGGCTGTCTGGTATGAAAAATGCCATCTGTAGTATATGGAAGTCCTGTTATTTTTTTAAAATGTGGACTGCTAATTATTCTCTGGGCAGGTGTTGTTAAAGTGAAGTCATGTGTCGAGCATGGTCTAACCTTGGAATAGCCTAAAATTGCAATATTCTGTTGGGAAAGCACAGCATACCAGAACATAAAATGGAATTAAAGCACGAGTGAATCGGGAGGCTTTTTCGGAAGGACTAAAATGACATGCTGCAAACACAGACCCGGGAACTATATTTAAAAACATTAATAAAGGTTGAGGATGTGGGTTGGCTCATATAATGTAAGCTTCTCAACATGGGAGGAAGCTTCCCCTTCATTTTTACATCCTCGGTTTCGTTCCCTCGAATTCCAGCTGAAGCCTTTCAAGGAATCCTAAGCCTAAGCCTTGAAATAAAATTGCTGCCGTTTTGCTCCAGGTGGCTGTACTGATTCCTTCGAATGGGATATTGCAGCACTGGGAGGTATGTCCTTTTCTCAGCATTCAGGTCCTGGGGCTTAGGCTTTGTTTTTCACTTGAACTAACTGGCTGCTGTCTGCCTTGCAGCCCAAAACCTGATAGGGTGCTCCTGAACAGTGAGTAGAACTTTGGGCAAGACATGAAGTGTTCACAGCTTTCTTGCTGATTGTGTCAAGAGTTTGAAGTGCTTTTGGGCCTCCCCACCACATGTAGCTCCTGGGGCCAGCTTCTCCTGCAGTGTGGTTTAAACTGCATTGCAGGAGAAGCCAAGCCAGTTCCAGGGATGGGCTGACTTTTTAAAACCAGTATTTTTCTTTTTGAGTTTATTGGACCTGAAAAAAATGGGATTTCTGAAAAATCCTGGATCCAAATACCATACCGGTATTGGGATCTGGGATTTTCCGGAAACACTGAAATTTTATCGGGTCCAATAGACCCAAACTGAAAATTACCATTTTTTTGCACACCCCTAGTGTTTTCCAGTTCATTTCCAAGCCTGACTCAAGGTGCTAGATTCCAAATGTAGCAGCAAAATATAGCAGGTGTTCAGTGGACTCTGAAAGGCTAACAAAATCTGTTTCAGCATAAACTTCCATGGATCAGAGCTTGTTTCATCAGAGGCATAGGAATGTACAAGCGGCTACTTCTCAGATCCATGAGATACTATAAAGGCATTCATAGTGGCTCCCTATATGAATCCGTGTGCCAGCTGCATTTTTTAGATGCTGTCAGAGGTCATTTCGGGGGGGAACGCGGGGGAACGCAGTTCCCCCGGGTGAGGTACGGGG
>NW_015161981.1:407285-409616 GCF_001447785.1 Gekko japonicus | reverse complement strand
GCCTTGCAGGTCCACCGCCGGGCCCCTCATGGGGCTCGGCAGTGGAGCTGCAAGGCCGGCACCGGCGGCCGGCACCATTGGGGGCGGGGGGTGTGGCCTTATGACACATTTCCGGTGATGTCAGGAGGTGTGGCTTTATGACACACTTCCGGTGATGTCAGGGGGTGTGGCATATGCTAATGAGTTATGCTAATGAGTTCCCCTAGCTCTTTTTCTACGAAATGACCCCTGGATGCTGTGCTTTACTGAGGGTCATGAGCATATGTATTGTCTGTCCATTCCCATGCATTTTCTGTCACAGCACTGATACTTTGGAACAGATTCCCAGAAAGAGAGTGTAGTAATCCATCTTTGCCAGCTTGCTGACATTCCAAAAACATGCAAGAGAGCACCTTTTTTGTATTTTATATGTGAAAATGGATATCTGTGGTTTCCCTGTTGCTGCTGTGGTACTGATACAACACAGTGGCAATGGAGCTTCCACATGGCAGCTTTCCCAGCATTTCTCCTCTCCTACTATTAGGGGGTTCGGTGTTTTTTAATCAGCAAATGAATATCATTATAGCAATATGACATTATAACAATCTGTGTATCAGGTTCGCTTGAATTACAAGCTTTCATTTTCAAAAAAAGTCTTTAAACCCTTTCATTGCAGAGATAGAAGTGGAAAGGTATATTTCCTCTATGAAAGAGATTAGAGAGTTACTAAAAGCTGAAAATTCAGAGAACCTGATACACAGATGGTTCTCATATTATAGCATTATAATGATATTCCAATTGCTGGTTATTTTTAAAGCCCTTCAGTGGCAGGGGGAAATGGCTGCCACCAGGGACCTGGGCAAGAAAAATGATGCCAATATGGGCAGGACTGGAAAATTCTGAGTTTTCCATCCACATGGGTGCTATTTCAGCTTTGTTGTGATTTTCCCCAAACCTGCAGCAAAGCATGCTTGGGAAAGATCACAGAAAAGACTGGAAAAACCTGGGAGGTCCACAGAAGCACTACATGGTTATGGAGAAATTGGGGGGGGGGACCACTTCCCTACAGCATCCAAGCTGGGACACAACCAGGGGCAGGGCTCTACTGGTAACAGGAGCTCCTTTGCATACTAGGCCACACACCCCTAGTGTAGCCAATCCTCCAAGAGCTTACAAAGCTCTTCTCACTGGGGCTACTGTAAGCTCTTGGAGGATTGGCTACACTAGGGGTGTGTGGCCTAGTATGCAAAGGAGCTCCTGTTACCAGTAGAGCCCTGCCCCTGGTTGTGTCCCAGCTTGGATGCTGTAGGGAAGTGGTCCCCCCCCCCAATTTCTCCATAACCATGTAGTGCTTCTGTGGACCTCCCAGGTTTTTCCAGTCTTTTCTGTGATCTTTCCCAAGCATGCTTTGCTGCAGGTTTGGGGAAAATCACAACAAAGCTGAAATAGCACCCATGTGGATGGAAAACTCAGAATTTTCCAGTCCTGCCCATATTGGCATCATTTTTCTTGCCCAGGTCCCTGGTGGCAGCCATTTCCCCCTGCCACTGAAGGGCTTTAAAAATAACCAGCAATTGGAATATCATTATAATGCTATAATATGAGAACCATCTGTGTATCAGGTTCTCTGAATTTTCAGCTTTTAGTAACTCTCTAATCTCTTTCATAGAGGAAATATACCTTTCCACTTCTATCTCTGCAATGAAAGGGTTTAAAGACTTTTTTTGAAAATGAAAGCTTGTAATTCAAGCGAACCTGATACACAGATTGTTATAATGTCATATTGCTATAATGATATTCATTTGCTGATTAAAAAACACCGAACCCCCTAATAGTAGGAGAGGAGAAATGCTGGGAAAGCTGCCATGTGGAAGCTCCATTGCCACTGTGTTGTATCAGTACCACAGCAGCAACAGGGAAACCACAGATATCCATTTTCACATATAAAATACAAAAAAGGTGCTCTCTTGCATGTTTTTGGAATGTCAGCAAGCTGGCAAAGATGGCTTACTACACCCTCTTTCTGGGAATCTGTTCCAAAGTATCAGTGCTGTGACAGAAAATGCATGGGAATGGACAGACAATACATATGCTCATGACCCTCAGTAAAGCACAGCATCCAGGGGTCATTTCGTAGAAAAAGAGCTAGGGGAACTCATTAGCATAACTCATTAGCATATGCCACACCCCCTGACATCACCGGAAGTGTGTCATAAAGCCACACCTCCTGACATCACCGGAAATGTGTCATAAGGCCACACCCCCCGCCCCCAATGGTGCCGGCCGCCGGTGCCGGCCTTGCAGCTCCACTGCCGAGCCCCATGAGGGGCCCGGCGGTGGACCTGCAAGGCC
>NW_015161981.1:406934-407074 GCF_001447785.1 Gekko japonicus | reverse complement strand
ACAGCATCTAAAAAATGCAGCTGGCACACGGATTCATATAGGGAGCCACTATGAATGCCTTTATAGTATCTCATGGATCTGAGAAGTAGCCGCTTGTACATTCCTATGCCTCTGATGAAACAAGCTCTGATCCATGGAAG
>NW_015161981.1:405581-405718 GCF_001447785.1 Gekko japonicus | reverse complement strand
GAATCAGACCCTGGGTCCATCAAGGTCAGTATTGCCTACTCAGACTGGCAGCAGCTTTCCAGGGTCTCAGGCAGAGGTCTTTCCCATCATCAGACAGAAAGGGACATCTCTTTCCCAACCCGTTTTAATACCCTGAA
>NW_015161981.1:332213-405216 GCF_001447785.1 Gekko japonicus | reverse complement strand
CCACTCACCTGGCCAGCGCAGGACCTGCGCACACAGCTCACGGCAAAGCATGGTGGGGGTCGTAGTTTCCTGTGGATCGAGCAGAGCATTCTGGGATGTGTAGGCTTTTTTGGGGGGGGTCCCGAAAGCGGTCGCTGATTTTATTCTTAGTGTTATTGATTAATCTAGGCGTGTGTATAATTAACTAATAAATCACATTTATATAAATTATATTTATATAAATAAATTGTGTAGGTGTGCATACACACATGGATACATTATATTATAGGTGGAATTTGCCCCTGCGTGTCCAAGGCCATCACCCCAGGGCTCTGGGAGGCAAAAGAACATTTTGCCCCCCCCCCGCGTGTGCATCGCAGCTGCCACGAGAACAGTGGCGGCCATAACTTTTAAAGGAGCCCCTCCCGAGAGCTGCGAGAGCCAGAATGACCTCTCGTGTGTGATGTCTGAGCGCCAACGCTCGGACATCACACACGAGAGGTGGAATTTGCCCCTAGGAGTCCAAGGCCACCACCCCGGGGCTCAGGGAGGCAAAAGAACATTTCACCCTGCCCCCCCATGCGTGGGGATCACAGCTGCCACGAGAACAGTGCCAGCGGCCATAACTTTTAAAGGAGCCCCTCCCGAGAGCTGCGGGAGCCAGAATGACCTCTCGCGTGTGATGTCTGAGCAGCAACACTGCTTGGACATCACACGCGAGAGGTGGAATTTGCCCCTAGGAGTCCAAGGCCACCACCCCGGGGCTCAGGGAGGCAAAAGAACATTTCACCCCCACACATGGACATTGCAGCTGCTGCGAGAACAGTGCCGGCGGCTATAACTTTTTAAAAAGCCCCTCCCGAGAGCTGGGGGAGCCAGAATGACCTCTCGCGTGTGATGTCTGAGCGTTGCCACTCGGACATCGCACGTGAGAAGTGGAATTTGCCCCTAGGAGTCCAAGGCCACCACCCCGGGGCTCAGGGAGGCAAAAGAACATTTCACCCCCACACATGGACATTGCAGCTGCTGCGAGAACAGTGCCGGCGGCTATAACTTTTTAAAAAGCCCCTCCCGAGAGCTGGGGGAGCCAGAATGACCTCTCGCGTGTGATGTCTGAGCGTTGCCACTCGGACATCACACGTGAGAAGTGGAATTTGCCCCTAGGAGTCCAAGGCCACCACCCCGGGGCTCAGGGAGGCAAAAGAACATTTCACCCCCACACATGGACATTGCAGCTGCTGCGAGGCCGTGAGAACAGTGCTGGAGTTTTTAAAAAGCCCCTCCCGAGAGCTGGGGGAGCCAGAATGACCTCTCGCGTGTGATGTCTGAGCGTTGCCACTCGGACATCACACGTGAGAAGTGGAATTTGCCCCTAGGAGTCCAAGGTCACCACCCCGGGGCTCAGGGAGGCAAAAGAACATTTTGCCCCACCCCCCACACGGGCGAGCGTCGCAGCTGCCGTGAGAACAGTGCTGGCGGGCATAACTTTTAAAGGAGCCCCTCCCGAGAGCTGCGGGAGCCAGAATGACCTCTCATGCGTGATCACACGCGAGAGGTGGAATTTGCCCTTAGGAGTTCAAGGCCACCACCCTGGAGCTCAGGGCGGCAAAAGAACATTTCGGGGGGGCCCACGCGGGTGTCGCAGCTGCTGCGAGAACAGCGCCGGTGGCCATAACTTTTAAAGGAGCCCCTCCCATGAGCTGCAGGAGCCAGAATGACCTCTCGCGTGTGATGTGACCTCTCGCGTGTGATCACATACGAGAGGTGGAATTTGCCCCTAGGAGTCCAAGACCACCACCCTGGGGCTCAGGGAGACAAAAGAATGTTTCGCCCCGCCCCCGCATGCGTGGGCGTCACAGCTGCCACCGAGAACAGCGCCGGCGGCCATAACTTTTTAAAGAGCCCCTCTCGAGTGCTAGAGGAGCCAGAATGACCTCTTGTGTGAGGTGGAATTTGCCCCTATGAGTCCTAGGCCACCAGCCCGGGGCTCAGGGAGGTGGGGGAACATTTCGCCCCCCCGTGTCCCAACTGATGGCTTGTGGGAACAGGGGGAGTATTCCTGGAATACTCCATTCAATCAAAGTTAAAATAAAAACTGGTTTCCCATTATGTCTGAACTGAGCCAAAGCCTTAGGGTCGTTTGAATACCTGCCACTTTGGCTCATCTCCCATTCACCAGTGGTGGTCAATTAATCAGCAGGTTGTCAATGTGTATTTGTGGGAACAGACTACTTGTAGCCATAAGGAGCTGATCCCCGGTTGATGAAGGATCAGTTGAGAGTTGGCTTCAGATCTGCTGTTAGGAAAAGTTTGCCCTCTACACAACACATTTTTGCAGATAGAGGGAGGAATTAGGATCCAATTCCCAGTCTCATCAGCTGGAAGTCAAGTTCTTCTGATCCCATCCTGGAATCTATGCTGCTTCCCAGACTTGTTGAGATACAGAACATTTGGTGGGTGTATTTGTCTGATCAGAATCCCAGCTGATCCCTTTCCCTCTCCACACCCCAAGCTGTTGATGTTGGCTACAAAAAGAAAAGTAGAGATATTGGCTCTTTCCACCCTTTCTTTTGCAACACAGAGACCAAAAACATTGCTTCCGTCCCCACCCACCCTGGAAGGGAGGTTAAGTCTCCTTTCTGTACCTTTGCTGTGTAGCTATAATGTCTAGGGGCAGGGTAGATAAGAACTGAACTCTTACTTGAGCCTAGGGTTATCAGCCCAGCATTGGCAACTTTCAGGAGTTTGGGAGGAGTGGGCAGAAACATGTAAATAAGCATCAGTCCCACACAGCAAAACCATTTCTGGCACAAACCCAGAAGTGACTTCACATCGCTTCAATGTGATAACATCACTTCCTGGTTCACACCAGAAGTGATGTTGTGGTGTTGAAGTTATGATGAATCCTCCCCTTCTCTACTGAGTAGCAGCAGGGGATGGAGGCTTCAGGGAGGGAGGTATCCCTGTCAGAGTGAGAGAACTGGATCATCTAGCTGATCTACTGATCAGAAGCTGTCTTGCACTCTATAGGCAAGCCCAGTCAAGTTTCCTCTGGAGCAGTACCCTGAGGTCTTGGAGCACTGACAGGTGCTGGCAGCCAGGAGATGGAACTGGAGCTAGCACAGGCTTGATCCTAGTGGATCAGCTGATCAAGCAAAGCAGCTTTCCCAGTCCTCAGCTAAATAGTCTGGGAAGTAATCAGGCTCAGCTGCCCTGCTGGCAGGTGTTGAGCTCTTGCAGTTGCACTGTTTTTTTTTTGGTCAGGATACTGCAAAGAATTATTGTTCTCATTCTCTGGCTCTGGGATGGGCTTGCATGCAGCCAGTCAAGCGCTTTGCTTCTTTGGGGCTACCTTGGCCTGGACCTTTTGTCTGCAGAGTGACAGTAACTCCTGGGAGTATGGGCTCAGGTCCACAACCTGCCCAGTGGAGGCCTGGTGACTATTTTAGGGGTCAGTGGCAAGGCCTCCCTTACAGGGTCAAGCAGGATGGCCTCTGGTGCTGCTGGACCACTGTCAACAGGTGCCTCGGTGGTTCCGGGCCCTCCCTGATCCCCCTGCCCCTCCTTGGCTGGCAGCCTTGGCTCTTCTGGCTCTTCTTCTGAGGACTCTGAGTTACTGAGCTGGTCAGAGGGGGTCATGACAGAATCTGTCAGTCAACTTCAGACCAACAGGCAACTGCAAAGATAGCTATTAATATTAAATACGTAATTATAACCTTTTAAATTACCAGAGTACCTATGAGCATGTACAGCTGTCCCTCCTCATCACTGTTGAACCTTAGTCAGCCCCTTCCGTAAGGAGAAGGGCTTACAAGTCAGACTTCTGCAGAACTCTCTATTAAGACGGATGTTAAGAAAAATAAATGCTTGTGTGTTGATCTTGTCCTGTATTTGATAGTGGTCCTGATCCTGAGTCCTAATTACAACAAGTCAAAGATATGAGGTTTTCACTCTGAACGGACTTCCTCGTTTGGTGCGTAAACTTGCTTGTTAGATCATTGTTAGTTTATGGCCTGTCTTTGAACCCATCCTCTCCGGTTCCCTATTCTCAGCAACCAGAAAGGAACTGGTTGTATTGCTTCCTTTAATTTTTTCCAGCCGCCAGAGTATTTGGATTGACTGTGCTGGTTACATTTTGGACTGTGTTTCAGTAGTTCAAGTAAAATTAAATAGGATGAAAAGAATTTACAATGCTGAGAGAGCTGGATCTTTAAAGGGGATCTCATCACATGTTGCCAACTGGCCAGGACTGTGTGTGTGTAGGGGGGGAGGGACAACCTGTACTTTAATGAGGATATGATAGGCAGAAATAACCTAGCCAAGAGTTGTGTGGTATGGAACTCTGCATGATCACCTCTTAATTGCTTCCAATCAAGCTGATATAAAAAATAATTATGAGCATCCACCCACATTACTTGATTTACTTGATTGGGGTGGGTGGAGGATCTAGGTAGGGTTGCCAACTTCCAGGTGAGGCCTGGAGTTCCCCTGAAATTATACATGATCTCCAGACTATGGAGATCCATTCCACCGGAGGAAGTGGCAGCTTCAGAGAGTGGATATGGCTTCCCATCCCCACTTTGCTCCCTTTCAACATTGCCAGGCTGTGCCTGACAACTTGTGCAAGTCCAGGGGAATGGGGGGGGGGATCTCGGGGGGTTTAAGGAATTGCCAGGAACTCTGTGGTAAAACTTTGGTCCCTTGTGGGTTAAATGAAATTCTGGAGCTCTTTTTGCTGTTTTAAGATAAAAATGTGTCAGATCACCACTCTGTTTAGCTTAAGCACTGTTGTGGGAAGTGTTTACACTATGATATTTTATACATCATTCATATCTATATTCTTATATGCTTTATAAAACCCTGTTGTTTTTAATTATGTCTAAATATATAATGTACCTCCGTACTGTATCTGTGAAAGAATTTCCTGAGCCCAATGTTATATGCTTAGAAGTTTGACTTTTGAAATGCTTATTTTTTTGTATATGCTCAGTTCTTTCTATGTTTTAAAAGTGTGTACTTTCTCACATTAATGCTTTTAATGCCTTTTATTTATTCTTGTATTTATTTCAGATCCCCTTGATGAAGTGTATGCAAAGCATGTAGGAGGTCTCAGAGTGAAATAAAATTAATTCTCCCTCTTCACTAATTCTCTCTCTCTCTCTCTCTGCTGGGATGGAAGAGACACAGGCTTCAATCCTTATTCCGCCACAAAGCTCAATACTTAGGCAGTCTCCCAGTATAGCCTGCTTCACAGAGATGCTGTGAATCTATCTAAATGGTCATCACAAGCAATTTGGAAAAACGGCAGAATGCTAATTAATATGTTCGTACTAGGGATGCTTGAGCACCCATCAGGCCAGGTCATCTCTCTCTCTAACCCATTGTGAGCAGGAAGCAGTTTGGGTTGCTTGTGAGTAGCTCAAGCCTGTTCTCTGGGTTCCTTTCTGCGTATGCAGACAGTGGTACATGGTGCACATTAATCCCACACACACACTGCTATGGCTTCACTGCACTTCATCACCAATTGTTAAAATGAAGAGTGAACAAAAAGAGCAAATCATACAAAAATAAAAGCTATTATTTTTTCCAGCTTCACCTTCCAATGTTTATCTGTGTCTATCTGATCAATGTTAAAGACTGCTGATCTCTATGGATCTGGAGCAGTCAGCATGTGCCTGGTTTCACACAGCCCCCCATGCGAGTTGTAGTTTAGCACATGCTTGCTCATACATGTACTCCCAACCATCCATGACTATGCAGGTGGAGATCGATTTTACCCACTGTGCAAGTGTAAAAATGGCCACAAGGCAGAAGGAAATGAAACTCCTCCACTACAGTAACTGCACAGCTGCGAAGTCACACAGCATGATGCTTAAGTCAGGTGCCAAGCAGTGAAGGCAGGACAAGCCAATCTGAGGCTCAGCCCATGACTGATCCTGGCTGTCAAAAATGCTATGTTTGCTGTGAAGTTCTCAGCGTGCTTAATTTGAACCAGTGTTTCAAACTGGGTTTGGATGCTAGGGCTCAGCTGCGGAACACATCAAGTAATGTTATAGACATCTCTGAATAGCCCTCACATTTATATTTCCCTTTCCTCCAAGTTCAGGGTGGTATACTCACCTTATTTTTCTTTGCACAGAAGCCCGGTGTAGTACAGGCTGAAAGAGAATGATGGCCTAAAGTCACCTAGTTTGTTTCATGGACCAAGCAGGGACTATAATGCAGGACCCCCATCCCACCCCAGTCCAAATCCACTGTCTCACCAGGTGGGAGGGTGTCTGTTTCTCTCAACACTGCAATGCTATCCAATCTTCGCTCCCTATTTCTTGGATTAGGGAGGAAGGTATGGAGGCAAGAGAGTGTGAAAGAAGGTGTGAGTCACAGTACTTCTAGTTTTTCACAAATAAACCACAGACTACTGTGTATAAGGTATGACTTGATTTTCGCTGCAGCTCTTCTGCATCTGGACAATTTCAAATTGTTACCATACCTCCATGAAGAGATTTTTTTTTTTTTTTTACTGTGATGAAGGATTAGCCCTGGTGTTCTTAATATACTCAGCATCTGAATGTTTCAGTGACTCTAGATAATGAGATGTACACAAAGCAATGGGCATGCTGTACTACTGGGATTGTTTCCTTTCTGGCAGTGCCAGATCCCTGTTCAAAGTTACTGTGGAATTTCTCAAAGATGAGCACAACATGAATTTTAAAAAAGCCAACATGTGTGGTGAGACAACCTGACTAAAGCAAGAGCCAAGATCTGACTAAAATTAAATGCAGACTGCCTAAGGATAAACTTAGCAAATTACCTCAGTGGTGTTGAATAAAACAAACCTAGAAGAGGCCAGAGAGTTGCTGGGTCTAGTTTTAAGACATATTTTGGGGTCTGATCCTGAGACCACCCAACGTGTTAGACCATACAAATTGTTTTGTACATATATTCGACCGATGGATTCCCCTGGGAGATTTCTCCTTTTAGTGTGTTAAAGCACAAAAGTCATGAAATTCCTTTCTAAAGGACTAATCAAACTGACATTCAACTGAGTATAACTTTTCAGGTTCTACAGAAATGTTCACTGTTGCATGTTTTTAAAAGGTTGCCAACTGATAAAGCTGTTAAATGAACAGAGGAAAATGCCTTGTCCTTTTAACAGAGGTTTAATGAGCAGCAATAGGCAGCTGAATTTTTTCATTGTATGAAGTTAAAAATCTCAGCTGACAATTAACTGTTATTAAAGGGACAGCTAGAGGGACCATTTCAAATGTTGACAACCATAGGCCCTGATCGAGTATAGACACAGCTGAATTTAATGCACCTAAGAGGGAATCTTCTACTGGAGAAAAACGTCTTAAGAGTTCTCAAGAGTTTGCAATGTACCTTGAAGATTACTGACGTTGCTTTACTGAGGACTGAGAGTTCCGGGGTCCAAAGTAATTTTGTTCTCACAGATAAACAACTTTTGTGAGTGGAAATTGAGCTTTGTGGAATTGTACCAACATGTAGCCTTCACCTAGATAGCCTAGGCTAGCCCAATCTCATCAGATCTTGGAAGCTAAGCAGAGTCGGCCCTGGCTAGTATTTTGATAGAAGACCTCCAAAGAATTCTAGGGTCCTGAAGTGGAGGCAGGCAATGGCAAACCACCTCTGAATGTCTCTTGCCTTGAAAAGCCCAAAGGGTCGCCATAAGTCAGCTGTGACTTGACTGCAAAAAGCAAAAAAAAGAAAATTTAAAAAATGCACAGGTGTGCTAGGTTCATATAAACATGTCTGTGGTCCTCTGCAGATGTGCATTGCTTGGCCTTGGGTTTTATATCTCCTTTGTGAGATGTTCTGTTGCTCAGGGATGTCAGATCAATATTCATGAAGGGAAGAAGTGTCAGCTTTTGATTCCCCAAGCCAACATGCACCAGTACATCCTACGTTTTCCTTCTGGCCTCCTTCCAGTTTATTTCTGACACTTCTTGACCTTCCTTTCCCTTTGGGCTTTCAAACTATTGTTCATGCTCAAAAGATGGAGATGCAGAAAATCAAATACAGACATACACTGACACCCTGGCCAATCTTACTGAACTGAGAAGTAATTTCAAATAAATTATTTGGTACAATAGGTTTGCTCTTGAATAAAAAAGTTAAATTACATGCCTAGGAGCATTATTCCCATTCATGTCCAAAGGTTGCACACAAAAGAACATATCAGTATTTTTCAAGAAGCCACTTATGGGCCTATATTTTTCCCCATGTACTTTTTATTGCTATGAGACAGTTTCTTAAACATCCATATCATTTCAGAAGCCTTTTCGAACAGTTCAGCCTATGAGTTAGTTTATGAGACCATTTATTGCAGGCTATATACCTGCATATACCATAAGAGCTGCAGTGGCTCAAGTGGTTAAGATGCTGAACTGCAGGCTGTGGAAGGTCAGTAGTTCAGCAGTTCGAGACCCAGGTGCCGCATGATGGAGTGAGCTCCCATCTCTAGTTCCAGCTCCTGCCAACCTAGCGGTTCAAAAGCAAGAAATTGCAAGTAGATAAATAGGTACCATTTTGGTGGGAAGGTAACAGTGTTCTGTGCGCCTTGGTGTTTAGTCATGCCGGCCACATGACCACGGAAATGTCTTCGGACAGCGCTGGCTTTTCGGCTTTGAAACAGAGATGAGCACCGCAACTCTAGAGTCGGATTCGACTGGCTTTCGAGCAAGGGAACCTTTACCTTTTTATATACCCAATAGTGGTTGAAGATTTAAGAGAAGAAAGAATGTCATCCTTCCTTGTGTTCTAGTAATAACTCTAATCCACAAATTGGAAGTCAGCACAATTGCTTAAAAATTTATGTTATACGCTCTAACCAGCCTACCACTGTAAGCAAATGCATGGTTCCATTCTGCATTAGCTGAAGCTTCTGAGTGACCATCAAGTGTAGCCCTATGTACAGCACATTGTAGTAGTCCAACTTTGTAGTGTACTGAAGAACATGAGCCAATAGATTGGTAAGAAATCCAGAGAATAAGATGCCTGGCAAAAACTGATTTTCTCTCAGAACACAGATTATATTTCTGTGCATTGTTGTTTAATATAAAGTAGAATATTACATTTATACTGAAGCCTGCCATTGTCATCATTGAGCCTTGGATAAAGTCCTGAGTCTCCAGACTTTATGGGACTGGTAAATAAAAATGTATAGAGAAAAATTCCTTCACATCTTGATCACAGCTGCCACAAAAATAGTTTGCTGCACGCATCAGATTCATCCTAACTGAACGTAATTGAATAAATTCCATAGCTATGATATTCCTTTCTGACACTTTCCTTAATGGATTAGAAACATTCATGAGAATGTGGAATCCTGTTAATTCTTTTTGGAATGACAACAGAGAAGAAAACTATGAGCTGTTATAGCAACCAGAGTTGCAATCCTACACACACTTACAAGGAAATGTCTATTGAACTGAAGCTATAGGGTCACAGCCTGAAACATGGGGTGCTCTTTTTTACTTTTAATTATTTGATGATACTGGGAGACATTACCACCATGGTGTTGCCAGTCTGTTTTTGTTTGTTTGTTTTGCTACATTTTGACACTTCTCTGATTTAAAGTAATCATGGTTTCAGTCTTGCCCCTGAGTTTGCATGGAGGACCTGCACAAGCAATAGCACCTAGTAAGAAACCAGACAAGGATCAAAGCGGCCATGGGATATGTAAACTATACCAGTGCATATCCACAAATTTCTGCAGTTATCTCTGTTGATTCTTTGGGCTTACAAAAAAATTCCTTGGTCTCAATTCTTTTTTCTTTTTTTGCCCCCTGGAGGGGATTTTTATTGCATTTTCTATAAACTACAAACAAAAAAATAGGGAGAGAACATCTACATCTATGGAGAAAGGAAAGAAAAGCATTACTAACTAAAATCCCAAGGATAGGAGATCATTACATCAGCTTATATGTTAGTCTAAAATGCTTACATTACATTGAAAATAGTTGATTAAGCTAAATTATTTATCTTTTTAACAATTTTTTAACTGTTTAAAGTAAACCCCAAGAGCATCATTTATATCACATGCTTTAAGGCACCATTCAGAGTCCTTCAGCCTTCACTTTGCTTTATCTTTTCTAATCCTCAATTGGTATTCTCGTTTAGAGGCAGCCACCCTCTTTTCTGAAGCCGAATCCTCACCGGAAGACACAGAGTCTAGTTCACCACTAGATTTGCTGTCATCTTCTTCTTTAGCGTCATCAGCTGGTTCTCCCAGTTGCAATCTCAGGAACTCACGTGCTTTGAAAACAGAGTCAATTTTTTTTTCTTTTTTGTCCTGCAGTTCGAAAATGATGCCTTCAGGGGTTAACCATCTGTAGGAAATGCTGTTTGTTTGTAAAAAAGGATTAAGTCTGTACTTCTTCCTCTTCTTCCTTATTTCAAATAGGATGTCTTTTAAAATTCTGACAGTGTTGGCTCCAGTTTTCAAGGGTGTTCCTGTAGTTGCTTTCAGGATATAATCCCTCACGTGTCTCTTCGAGAATCTAACTACTATCTCGCCAGGCAGATTATTTTTCTTGATATAGATGGAATAGGCCCTATAGATCACATCCATTTTACTTATAAGGTATTCCACTTTTAAATCTGTAACTGGAGCTAATGCATCGCTCAAAAGTTGTTTTAGATTCTCATCTTTAGATTCAGGGACCCCTTGGAAGCGGAGGACCAGGTTAGCTTTCTCCAGTTGCAGTTGTAAAAGTTGAGATTCATCCAAAGCTCGCTTCCTTTCCAGCATTTGCACCTTTTTCTTGACTGTTTTAGAGTTGGCATCTATTTCCTTTACTTTCTCAGCTGTTTGCTCCGTCTTTTTTGTAGTTTCAGACAGTTGGATCTGCTGAGTTGCAAAGTTCTGATTTAGAGTTGTCCGCTGCTGATTGATGTTAGTCATCTGGTCCAGTAGAGGGCGCAAAGAGTCCACCAAAAGTTTAGAGAACTCAGTGGTCGCTTCCAGTCGTGGGCTCATGCTTCCCGGTGCTTTCACTTTTGGCTGTTTGTCTCTCTCCGCTTTTTTCTACGCCATTTTTATGGATTGTTTACTTTTCTCAAAACTTGCTAAAGTCTCTGAAAATCGCCCAACACCTATCTGTGCTCTGGTAAGATTCTTAAAACCGATTTCAACATTTTAAATTATGTCCCGCCCCCCACTAAATCGCTTTTTAGTTCATGCATATGGGAGGGGCCCCTCCCCCGCATGCTTTTCTCGCTGTTCTCGGGGGGGGGACTTTCTTTTAAAATTGCCAGTATTTCATTTTCACTCAACTTACTGTTTGTTGTTGGTCATACGACCTCACTCAAAATGCGTTTTAAATGCTTGATCTCTGACACTTGTCCCAGTCAGCGGCTCTAGTTCCATTCGGACGCATAGCAGCAGGACCATCGAGGTGGAAGAGCGCCTTAATTCCCCAGCATCGTGCTGGTGAAGAGGCCACCCTTCAAAAGCCCCATGGCCCAGAGCCTTTCACAAAGGCTCCCGGGGGGGTAAAGAACAATTGTCCCCCCTCCTAACTGCTAGCGTGCAGACCGCACCCCTGGGAGGTGCATCTGCCAGCGTGTCGCCATAAACCGGAAGCCTCCTTGGTCTCAATTCTGACTAACATATGTGAAGATGTGAAATGTGTTCAATTAGTTTGAAACACTAATTGCCTCTCAGCCAGATTTCTCAGGCATGCATTGTTTCTAACAAAAATATACATACATTACCATATAAGTCATAATGGTATATAAGCAAGATAAGCTCTTATAAAACCACTACAGTAGTTTGGCCATAAAGTTGTGGCTCTAGGTAAATATAAAGGTTTCCCTTGCTTGAAAGCCAGTCAAATCCAACTCTAGGGATGAGGTGCTCATCTCCGTTTCCAAGCCAAAGAGCCAGCCCTGTCCAAAGACATTTCCGTGGTCATATAGCTGGCATGACTTGATGCTGAAGTGCATGGAACACTGTTACCTTCCCGCCAAAGCGGTACGTATTTATCTACTTGCAATTTCTTGCTTTTGAACTGCTAGGTTGGCAGGAGCTAGGACCAGAGACGGGAGCTCACTCCATCATATGGCACTCGGGTCTTGAACTGTTGAACAACTGACCTTCTGGTCTGCAGTTCAGCGTCTTAACCACTTGAGCCACCGCAGCCCTAGGTAGTTGCAAAAAATATTGTTGGTCACTGGTATTAGTCACCTAAGAGACAGAATTTGGTATTGGTATAGCAGTAGCTGCTAAGTCCTAAAAGGCATGTGACACAGTGGTAATTTGTGATAACTGGCCACATTCCCTTTGCAATAACAGGTACTAGCAACCCAGTGCTACTCTTAAAGAAACAAATGCAGGTGTTGCTGAAGACAGAGTTTTGACTGGCACACAGGAAAATGCATCCTCTACTGGCTATCAAAGCTAAGGAATTGGGTTAGTTTAACTAGCTCTAATTAGCAATATTGCCATGTTTGAGGCTACCTACTGAACAAACAATACATAACAATATATTTTTTTAATTTATTTTTTTAAAAAAATCTGCTTCTTTATTACCGTAGTTTAAGCTATTTCCCATATTACTGTAGAAGCTGGAATCATTCGAACAAACTATCCTTAGCTCACGTCTGGATACAATTTCATTTTGCAGTGAATTGCTGCCAAGGCAAACGGTATTGCCCAACCCATTCCAAATCTACCCCAAGTCCCTTTATGAGTTTATTATTTAATGCTGCTGCAGAGCTCTGAAGAGACCCAAACAGGAAGTGTCTGGGTGTTTTCTACTCATAGAGTGGGTGGGACAGAGTTCTTCAGAGAAAACAAGCATATGAACTGCCTGCAGATCACATTGGGCCAATTCCTCAATTTCCTCTGAGAATTCAGTTTCTTTGGTTACTGAAAAGAGTCAACAATAGAATCTCAGCCTTTTCGACCTATGTTTCCTGATTGCTGCTGTATACAAGCTCCAGGAATGAAGGAGTATCACCTGCACACACAGCTGTCCCCTCCCCAGATTGTAAATAGGATTTGTACTGGGGATTCAAGTTTATATGCTGAGGATAGGATTGCCAACTCCAGCTTGGGAAATTCCTGGAGATTTGAGGGTGGGGCCTGGGAGGGCTGAGTTTGGGAAGGAGCTCAGCGGGGATTTGATTCCATAGAGTCTACTCTCTGAAACTGCAGGGACCTGATCTCTGTAGACTGGAGACAAGTTGTAACTCAAGGAGGACTCCAGGTCCTAGCTAGAGGTTGGCAACCCTTAGAAGCATTTTGCCCTCCAGGCAGCCTGCATGTGCATACAATCTCCCTAAATGCAATATAAAAGATACTGGCTTGGACCTATGAATGCGTTGTTCTGTGCATGCTAGATAGCCTTTACCTGTGCAACATGCTGTACTGGTTTTGTGTAGTGGTTAGGAGCACGGACTCTAATCTGGGAGAACTGAGTTTGATTCCCCACTCCTCCACATGCAGCTGCAGCTGCTGTTGTGACCTTGGGTCAGTCACAGTTCTCTCAGAGCTGTTCTCTCACAAACAGTTCTCGAAAGAGCTCTCTCAGCCCCACCTACCTCACAGGGTGTCTGTTGTGGGGAGGGGAAGGGAAAGGGGATTGTATGCCACTCTGAGACTCCTTCAGGTAGTGAACAGCAGGGTATAAATTCAATCTCTTCTTCTTCTTCTCTAGAAAACCATTAATCTTGTGCAAATAAAAGTTTTAGAGGAATAGGAAGCCTGCTCCACAATACAAACTACATAGCACACACAGAAGTAATTCATAGTATCCAAGCTACTATTTAGGAGCTCAGTAAGCCTACCACCAGTGAATTCCAGCTCCCATTCAGCATAGTATTATTGCTGTTTTGTTCTTTCAGCTTTTCTTCTGTGGGCTCTGTGGCAGAACAGTCCTGCTCTAGCCTGCAGGCCCTGTTCCACCCTGCCTGGAGGGGCTCTTCTCTCTCTCTGTTCAACTGTTGCCACCACCTGACCTTTGTAGGAATTGGACATTGGGAGGGTCAGGACTCCCAGCTTCAGTTCCATGTTCTGAGGCCTTGCTTCTGTGTCTCCTGCTACCCAGAGTCCAGTTACCATGGGAACAGCTTGCTGCCTGGTGCAGCACTGGGGAAGGAGCCACTTGCCAACTGACTGCCCTCCCCTTCCTCCTCGTGGTCCTTTTAAAATAGTGTGCCCAAGACAGTGGAGGTCTATGTGGCACAGAGAATTACTACCAAGTTCAAAAGTTATAACACATTTATTAAAAATAAAATATTCATAAGCATACTTTTAGCACAGCACCACACTGAGCAGGGAATTCAAAAGAAAAGGGTAAAATGCTGTACCTCTGTTCCTCCTATAGAGATACATGCCCTATCAGTTGTGAAATATAAGGCAGGCTCCTTTGCTTACAAAGTTACAGATTTTTACAGGAGTTCCATACCTTCAAGCCTCCTTCAGGTGTGCAAGCCAGCTTCCTCCTCCAGACCTCAGTTGAGCTCTGTCTGCTTCAATGGAATCAGCACCCAAAGAGACCTTCCTCCTTGCTCCCAGGACTTTTATCATCTCTCTTTTCCTCACCCACTGACTAGGGCAGGCTGGGTCAAAGAAGCTTTCCCTGAGATCTCCAGGAGTTTCTTCCTGAAGTCTTTCTAGTCTTAATTCCTCCAAACCTCTGTTCCCTGCTAGGCAGCAGGGGAGGAATAGCTAGGCCAACCCATTGCCTATAGCTAGACCTATTAGCATTTCTAAAAAGGTGGCTAAGGTGAGGCTGGAAAAGCAATCAAATTGACTTCTCCCTTTTTGCCTTTTCTCAGCACAGAGAGAAAAACATTTTAAAACTCAAAGTGAGAAAAGGCATTTTTTCACAGGCTCTAATGTTCCTTTGGTGGTGGTGGTGAGGCTGGTTGGATGGGAGGGGGGAATTTAAAGCCAGAAATGTGGGGGGTTTGTTGAAATAATTGGAATTGTAAAATTAATTGAATAATAACTAATTGAATGAAGCTAAATTACATTTTTAAATCAAGAGAACAAACCAAAAACAAACACAATCTTATTGGCGTGCACATCCTTATCCCCCTTCTCCCTGTAGGTCCATCACGTGACTGAAAAGGGAGGCACAAATTGCTAAAATGTACACCAAAATCAATGGGATTACTCCAGAGTAAGCAGGTTGCCCTTTGGAATCCATCCAGGAGTCAGCTCTCTCTATATATATTTGATGCTGAGTGGCAGAATGACAGCAAAAACATGCATATATGCACAGTACTTTCCCATTCCCTTCCATGGGACTACAACATACCTGTTGAATGTTCTAGTTCTTGGATGTATTTACTATACTAGTGGTATCAATCTCATTTATATCTCATGGATGTTGGGTTCCATGAATCATTTTGCTTGCCATGACACCAGAACGTTCTTCAGACTTTAATGATGATCTCAAAATGCTCCAGGTGGATAGATACCACCCATTTAGTATACATCAGTTCTCTACTATTGGTCTATAGCACTTTTGTATCCAAAAAAGCAGCTAATAGCTAACAGCAGTGTATATTATTTAATCGTATCTAGAATAAGCTATAAAAAACATGGTGCAATGGTTAGACTGAGAGACTTGGGTTCAGCTCTCCACAGCTATGCAACTCACTGAGAGAGTAATTCCAGTGAGGTGTAGGGACCATATCACTCCAGTCTTGGCCAATCTACATTGGCTCCAATTTGTTTCCGGGTACAATTCAAGGTGCTGGTCTTGACCTTCAAAGCCTTATATGGTTTGGGACGAACATAACTGAAGGACCTTCTACTCCCTTATGAACCTATCTAACCGATGTGGTCATTTTTGGAGGTCCAACTTTGGATGCCCCTACCTCTTGAGACTGCAGCCTGGAAGAGGGCACTCTTGGTCATGGCACCAAAGCTCTGAAACTCTCTCCCCAGGGAGATTTGTCTGTCCCCTTCTGTTGCCATCTTCCACCAGCGGGTGAATACTTTTTTTGCTTCATTTGGCATTTGCTCAGTGATCCCTCCTTCCTAACAGATGTTTTAATTGCTGTTTTCATGTTTCGTATGTATTTTAACTCTGTGTTTATTGTTTTAATTATGTGTGTTGGGGGAGTTGATTTTAATAGTTTTAAAATGTGCTTTAATTATGTATGTGTTGAACTGTTAGTTGCCTTGGTGTCCCTTGTAAGGGCAGAAAGGAAGGATACAACTTTTGTAAATAAAATACTAAGCAGGGTCTATTCAGAATCCTACTCAAGTTTATTCAAGGGGGGTTGATTCCAGGTTTGCACTGTGGATATCTGAAGGAATGACACGAGACAGCTCTCTCTTGAGGGTAGAGAAATCAGTCTGCCTCTCAAGGCAGCAAGCGTTTATTTTATGCACACTCTGCCCCCCTCACCCACCGTGGGGTGAGGTTGGAATTTGCACGTACAGAAACAAGAGAAGTACAATAATTAACAAGCTACCCTTAGCTTTAAGATGCCCACAGGTACTAGGATGTGCAAAGGTCAGGGCTCTTACTGGATCAGAGTAACTGATCAATCCAGATGTTTACAGAGTCTGGAAATATAGGCTCAAATCAGGATCGGTGTGCCTAATCGCTGATCTTTGCCCACCTGTTATGCTGACCCTTGCCCACAGATATCCTTGGCCCTAATAACTCTCTCAACCTATGAGGCTCGTCATCAGACCTGGAGAAAAAAATCTTGTGTGCCAAGGACCCTAGTGCCCCATTTGGTATGTACTGTGGTGTATTCAATCTGTCAAATGTATGTATGTGAACTCCCTGATTGAATCACCATGTGAAGCTTTGTCCTGGGCTAGGATCCAAATCCCTCAATGACTATTGGTAGCCCAGGAAGAGCCGACCAATCACCAACATCCAGTTCCATGAGATGGAACAATTGTGATTGGACCTTATCCGTGAAACCTCATAGGATGATATTGTAAAATAGGGCGTGGCTATATTAGCCGGGAGAGTTTAAAAGAAGAACAGCTTCAATGCTAAAGCTGTTCCGGCTATTCATGTTGATCTGTTTGGAGTTGAGTTACGAGTTGCTGAATAAAGCTGATTTTTTGCTGAAATCCCTCTCTGACTCTTTGTTAAGTAACCAACTTAACATGTACTTTCAGAGAGAGAGACAGACAGAGACAGAGACAGAGAGAGACAGAGAGGGATAGAGAGAGACAGAGACAGAAAGACAGAGATCTCCTTTCTGTTTTCTTGCTCTCCTGAGAAAGTTGGCATGATGAGATTGGCAAGGGCCTTTTTGCTTTCTTAGCTAGGTGACCCTGTGGTTTCTCCCAGCATGTTCCCTGGTGCCCTTCTCATGATGAAATTGGCTGGCATACCAGTCTAAATCGGAAAAAAAAATACTGACCCATACCACTTTCCTTGCCAAGGACATAAATGTACCCAGCCTGCTGCTTCAGGGAGCAGCATGTATATCTATTCCTGTAGCAGCCTTATTTCCAGCTCACAGTATTTCCATGATCTCAATTAAGATCCAATTTATACATTTACAACAATTTAAAACTTTATATTCTACCTATCCCAGAAAGGTCCAGGGAAAGTTAACTGATACTAACTGAATAGCCTGGGCTCAGTTGATATGACCCAGACCATGTTGTTAATTGACTGCCAGAGCCCCGCCATCGTTATATTGTTTTTAGATCTGTTTTACTGTACTTTTACCTAATTGTTTTTATCTTTTATAACATTGTGTAAGCTGCCCTGAGCCTGCTTCAGCAGGGAGGGAGGGATACAAGTTGAATAAACTAAACTAAACGCACTGCAAAATACTCCACAGAAATAAAAATTAATCACCCGCCCCCCCAAAAAAACCCCAATAAGAATTCTCAACAGTACTGACACAAATACAGTCCCATACATTCTGTCCAAGTCCTGTTGGAAAAGGATAACTTTTAAAGCTTAACTACTAGTGGAAACAATGGGACTTCTCCTAAAATTGTGGCCCTAACCAAAAAAACAAAACAAAAAGCATGAAAACCCTATTCAGAGCTGGGAGATCAAGATCAATTGCCTTGGTCTTGTCTGGATTCAACTTCAGGTTATTCCCTCTCAGTCAAGTTGCCTCCAGGCACAACTTGAAGCCAGGCATAGTTGTTTCTGAAGGCTTGCTTAAAGAAATACAGAGTGGGGAGTTAACAGTGGATTCGCATCACCAGATTCCCAAGCTACAAAGTGTTGAAAGTGTGGGAGAACATAGGGAGTCTTTTAGGATTCCATGGAATATATGTTGTAGAACTTCACATCCCTGATAGAAATTTGGTGCAGCCATATAAAAAAGACCCTGAACCATCAGAATGCCAGTTTCCCAATCCCAAATTTCTTCTCTAAACACTCAAAACATATAGCAATTGATGATGGCCTATGATTTTATATGTTGTGATTCTATTTAAATCTTGTGTTTTAACATATCTTATTGTGTATATATGTATAAGCTGCCCTGAGCCTGGCTGGGCAGGGAGGGTGGGATACAAATTAAATAAATAAAGGCAGCAACTAGATCAAGCAGGATGTCAAGCAGCTAGATCAAGCACAGTGTGCTGCCCATATCTGTTTGATTACAGAGCTATCAAAGCTGCCTCTCCCCAAAGAAGGCACAAAGTCTGACTGCAATGGACCAAGAGCAGACAACCAGCATTAGGAGTCAGTGAGAGGCTAGGCAACTATTTCTACTGGCTTCCTGGTTAAGATATGAAAGAGAGAAAAGCCTGTGTACCATTTAATTTTAATGCATTGTGCATACTGGTTACCCCATGCGCTGTATCTCCAAGACCCAGGGCCAAATCTTCACTGTCCCATGGAAGCTCATTGGTTGAGCTTGGGCCAGTCACTCTCACCATCACTGAGGGAGTCTAACCTATTGCACAGGAACCCAGTTCACAAATTACAATGAACACAGGTACAATCAATGTGCAGTGTATACTTTTCTTTAAATGCGCTTCAAGTAATTTTCAGGTTACATTCAATGCATGGGCAGGTAAATATATGACTGAAACCACAGATCTATCCAGGTACTGGTCCCTACTTGGCTCTGTAAAGTGACTTCATATTGATGATGATTTTCTTACAAGCAGATGTACGAGCACTCATTGTAACATGTGAATAGGGCTAGGGCTATTGGTTCCAGGTTAAAGTGGAGAACAATGTTGTAGGCCACTTTAATTCCCTATTGGGGAGAAAAGGGAGGCGTATTTAGAGTATGTAAAACCAAATAAAACCTGCACAGAAGAACATTATTATGCACACAAATATTTAATTATTATTAATTTAGGATATTTCTATGCCACCTCTTCAGAATCCTGCTCAAGGCCATTTACAAGGTAACAACAAACCACTGGACACAAACAGCACAAAAGCTTTCCATAAAGCAGAACTTTTAAAAACCTGGTACCATCATGAAGCACCATATTTTCCCGACTTGTGCCATCATTCGCTTCCGCCTGATGCCACCAGATTTTGCCCCATTCTACTAGTCTCCATGTTGTGATCAGCCACTATTAGTGTCATTACTTCATATTGTATCAGCTTATCTTGCTTCATCCTTCATTAGGTGTTACATTCTGCTAAGGACATCCAGGAGGAGTGAACTGATTGCTCTGTGCAATTTTTCTATTTATTTGCATATTTTCTATTTATTTATTACAATGTTTATACCCTACCTTTCCTTTTGGTTCAAGGCATCTGTGATTATGAGGAACCATCTTGCTGTCTGCATTAGCCTTAGGTAATTAGCCTTAGGCTGTTTGCCTTGTCTTCTAAATTTGTAAGCCTAGCCCAGTTGTATTGGATGTTGTATGCTAATTTGATTGCATTAGTCTTTCCCCCTCTTGTTTTCTTCTGTAGCCCACCCTGTCTTCTCATTCTGCAACCCTAGTCTTATTGCTGGATTCACTGCATGTCTTGAGCTGCTTGGTGGCATTTTTAAAAATTACCCTGTAATCTGTGTTGAATTTTAGGCAAGAAGGTGGATTAGAAAGAAAAATAGTTTCTGAAGTGTCTCTGGGCTCCTGTTTTGTCCTGCGCTACAGCAGCTCTACCCATCTCGAATGATCAGTCCTACCATATGATATGCATATACACTGTCAGGCTCATTGAACTCAATAGTTGGAATGCTTCAGAGCCTACGATAAATTACCTCCCCCCTTTGCTTGGCGGCAGGCTTGTGCATACCATTTTCTGCCAAATTCATGAGTAAGTAAGCCACACTTCCCATCAAGTACTATGGCCCTATTCCTCCTCTCCGCTTCCTCCTGCTCAGGAGGTTAGATTGGCAGGGGTGGCTTGCACCTGTTTTTTTTTTTTCCTGTGACTCAACCCGTGGCTGCCCAAGTTTAAGGAATGCACCCTACGCCTGTCTTGCCCGAAAAGCTTAGTTGTGTTCTCGGCGGCGGCTACCGCGCTGCGCCCAGATTTCTCCGGATAAACGGTGTTCCAGCTTCCATGGAGGAGAAAAGTGGCATGGAGCAGGAGCACCTGCGTGAATGAACAAAGCCCGCAAGCTCTCTCCGTGTTCCACCGCATATCCCCTGCACTGTTTATGCCGCGGTTTCCAAGCAGACCACCTCCCACAACACGAACCAGATTTCCCGACTTCTTCACCGAGGTGAAAGTGCGCAACCGCGGAAAACAGACTCCGCCGGCTACAAGGTGGGCGGAGAGGGGACCCTGCCCCCTATTATACCCTGTGCTGCTTTAAAGAGAGAAAGCCTGCGTAGGGTCGGGAATGAGCGGTGATGAATGGGAGAGGCGCCTCGCTGGCTTTAGCGAAAAGCCCGGCCACTCTAGCATTCATGTTGCCTCAGTGCTCAGGAGGAAGCTATAGCCACCGAAACGGGGCGTGTGGAGCAGCGCTCTCCACTTTACGCCTGGTTCACACGTGCAGGCGAATCAAGTGGAAAACCAACATTACAGGCAGAAAGGTTCTGCTTCCTCTCTTGGTGTGCTGATTTTCATTTACAGCTAGTTTTTAACATATTTATTTATTTATTTATTTATTTTATTCAATTTATACCCCGCCCTCCCCGCAATGCAGGCTCAGGGTGGCTTACATAAGGGCATACGCCAATATAAAAACATATTTAAAACCATTTAAAATCCATATAATACAAAACATTCTTAATAGTTATTAACTAACTAAAGTGCTCTCGATGTTCACAGATGGCGTACTTCACACTGTTCAGCAGTTCTGCTCCGGGGGCGCTGATGTTCCCTCATCCAGGGCCAGGGTAAGATGGAGCATGATGGTAATGATGGTAGTGGCGGCCCCTACTCATATGCCTGGTGGAAGAGCTCCATCTTACAGGCCCTGCGGAACTGTACAAGGTCCCGCAGGGCCCGGATCTCCTCTGGGAGCTCATTCCACCAGGTAGGAGCCGCCACCGAGAAAGCCCTGGCCCTGGTAGTGGTCAGCCTGGCCTCTTTGGGGCCTGGCATTACCAGGAGATGTTGCGTCCCGGACCGAAGTGCTCGCTGGGGAACATATGGGGAAAGACGGTCCCTTAGGTAAGCTGGACCCAGACCATGTAGGGCTTTAAAGGTAAGAACCAGCACTTTGAAACGAATCCGGTACGCTATAGGCAGCCAGTGCAGCGCTTTCAGCACAGGCTGGACATGGTCCCTTCTAGGAAGACCCAGCAACAACCTGGCCACAGCATTCTGCACTAGCTGCAGCTTCCGGATTTGCAACAAAGGCAGCCCCATGTAGAGAGCATTACAGTAGTCTAGCCTCGAGGTGACCGTCGCATGGATCACTGTGGCCAGGTCGCTGCGGTCGAGGAAGGGGACCAACTGCCGCACCAGCCGCATATGGTAAAAGGCTGACTTGGCAGTGGCTGCCACCTGGGCCTCCATGGTTAACGAGGAGTCCAGGAGCACTCCCAGACTCCTAACCTCCAACATGTGCTTTTCCACTTGCAGGTTTGCAGTGTTGCAGAACGATCTTGCTACCAAAACCTCTGCATCCAGTCAATTTATAACTGCTAAGTCTCTAAAAGTGAAGCTTTCATGGTTAATAGTTTCATTGGTGATCCCTCCATCAGTCTGGCTGACACTGCATCTTGGGTCAGTAAGCTGTAAATGTTAAGCATAATGGTTTATTTGGAAGATGGATAAATGTGTCTAGCTCTCAAAAACTAAAACCAAGGCAGGTAACTAAATAACTGGTAACAAACCAAACAAAATTCAACAGATCAGCTAGCAAAGGGGGGGGGGGAGTTAACAGATAAAGCACCTTCTTAAAAACAATTGCCCTATCAGAGATCTAAACCCATTTGAGGCATTATCTTATATCCTTATTACCCTGTTCTGTGAAGGAGTACTTTCTTGTGCCTGTCTGAAGGCAGTGGTGTGTCTGTACACAAGTGTAAGATTTCATGCCTGCCTGAAAGTTGTGCCTACTCACCTTTCGTCTGGAAAAAAGACCTACTTCAAGAGGTGTGCCCTCTTTAACTGGGGAAAACTCTGGATATCTTCCAAGTTCCAAGACATTTTGGTGTTTTTTCACTTGTGCTTGGCTTGAAACATGGGTTCAAAAAACACTAAGAGCTGGAAGAACAAAGGACAGAAGTTAGCACATCACTCCCCTTTTTAAGGACACATAACAGACAGGTTGCTTGTTCTGCCAAAAAAGGGTTATTCGAGGTATGAGCTTTTGTATGCACACACATTTCCTCAGATACATTGAAATGGAAGTTAACAGGTCATATATATAGGCAGGTGCCTCTACATAGGTGATTAATTAAGAAAGAATGTTTGTTGTGCTGATGATCAACTTTGTTCATGTTTTTCCATCTCATTTTAGGCTACTTCTTTGTTGCCCTGTTTTTATCTGTAGTTGCTGTTAACTGAGGTTGAAAGGGACATTTATCAATTCAGGTCACTGATAGTGTAATGTCTTTCTGCATGTATGCTGTCTCAACTATCAAAGTAACTCAACTAATTGTGACGGTATCCTCAAGTCCACCATGGAAACATCTCTGCCATTTTAAGGATCAAATTCCTTCCGTTCACAGATGCTGCAATGTGATAGGCAGATGTGTCAGTTGCCCCCCACCCTTGCACCATTTTTAAGGGCCCAAATGCCAGTACAGCTACTTCGTGCTGCACATAAATTATCAGAGTATTCTAACTCTGCAGTTGATTTATAACCTAACAATTCAGATGATGTCTGTTGAAAATGAGGCTACCAAAGAGAAATATTTAGAAAGACTGAGTAAAAAGAAATTCCATAGAAAATTATGTGCTGTTAAATCCGAATATCAATGGTACTATTAGAATGGTGTTAAGAAGACCATACTCAAGACAGCAAGGGCATTAAAAAGTCAGTATATCAGTAAGTTTGCTGTAACCAGATTCTACCACTATAAGTCAACTTCACTTTCCTAAAGGAAGAATATTGAGGAACAAAAAAAACCCCATACCAAACTGGTTCCATTTCAAGGAAGATCCAACAGTATTGCTTTGCATTATCAATGGATTTCCCCACACTCCTACCATGGAGAGAAATTGCATTCCAGGTACCTACAACGAAGCCCAATTGACTGTCATTTTGGATATCTCCTGGATGTAGACTGCATTTAGAACTGAAACCTGTCAGTTCCCTAAAATGATTATAAAGTAGGGCGTACTCTCTTGAATGCAATAGATGGGGTGGAACAGAGAGCCCTTTATACCCATAATCAGGGATCATGGAATTTCATTAAATCTCCCCTAACACATATTTGGAGCTGCGGTGGCTCAAGTGGTTAAGACGCTGAACTGCAGGCTGTGGAAGGTCAGTAGTTCAGCAATTCATGACCCAAGTGCCGCATGACGGAGTGAGCTCCTGTCTCTAGTTCCAGCTCCTTCCAACCTAGCAGTTCGAAAGCAAGAAATTGCAAGTAGATAAATAGGTACCACTCCGGTGGGAAGGTAACAGCGTTCCATGCGCCTCGGTGTTTAGTCATGCCAGCCACATGACCACGGAAACGTCTTCGGACAGCGCTGGCTCTTCGGCTTTGAAATGGAGATGAGCACCGCAACCCTAGAGTCAAATTCGACTGGCTTTCGAGCAAGGGAACCTTTACCTTTACTTTAACACATATTTGCAGGCACATACACAAGATTTCATTTTGCAATCCTTTAAAAATGTGAAATAGTTAAAATGTGAAATAGCTTAAATTCCCTCTTTATCAATGCCACTTCAAAGAGCTTAATTTTCATTCTCTACCGTGTCAAGATATGTAGTCCTAAAAAAATTTAAATGGGTAGAAATGTAGCAAAAAATTGTACTTGAGCAGCCTTCTGCCATTCAGTGCTACAGATTCTAGCACAAGAAGTTCATCCTAGCACACTAACTTGGAACTAAGTTCCTTTTAAATCAGTTGGAATTATGCAGAAATAATGTTTCAGGGTCTCTTAGCAAGCATATGCTACCTTGGAGAAATTGGATTCTCAATTCTGCCACTTCTCTGACTGGAATGATAACACTGAGCCACATGGTATTTTGAGACCACAATCTGAGAATAGGAATAATATGCACGACCTCTGAAAATGGATTTAGCCATCCTGGTGAATATCCACTGATAGATTTCTCCTCCCTTAGTTTGTCGAGTTGTTTATTAAAGCCAGTGCTAGAAGTATGCAGTTCCCAAGCACAGAGATTTGCTTGTGAATGTGAAATGTGCCAGTTTCACTCGTGGTGAATTGTGGAACTTGCTTAAGGATGTTTCTCTTAACTGATTTCCATTTAACTTCAGAGCATTTGGTATTGTAATGTACACTGACATGAAATGTATTTAATCAGAGTAGTTCTTCCCTGCTTTTCTCCCCAATGGAAACCCCATAGCTCTATCCCTGTCTTCTGCCAGTGGGTGAAGACTTCATTGTTTTATCTGGAATTTCCTCAGTGTCCTCTCCTTCCTGTCCTATGTTTGAATTACTGGTTTTGTGTTTTTATATATATACCTTTTTCTTTTGTGGTGCGTTTTATGATTTTTAAAAATTGTTAACCACCTTGGTGGCTCTGCTGGGGCAGAAAGCAGGATATACATATTGTAAATAAATAAAGTGGCTCACACAAAATACAACACAATTACAATTTTAAAAAAATTAAAACGTACGCTAAACAACTTAGGGTGGGATCCACTGGGTAGTTTGTCAGGGCTACAGGCTGTGAGCCAAGAGCCAAAGGGTTCTTGCCTCTGGTCCCACTAAAGCTTTAAGTACCAGCAGCAGATGGGAAATGAAAGCTCAGCCTGGGTCTTAAAGAGCTGGCAGCCAGCTCCCCACAGTTTCCCTCCCTTAATCAGAAGCGGTGTAGTTCCACTATTGGAATGCTGAAATGATGGCCCTTAAAGTCACAGTAAGTTATGACAGCATTAATATATGCTAATTGTTCACACTGAAGAAAATTCAAAGCTGACATATCACAATAGCATCATAATCTGTCTACTAGCTCCTCTGTCGCTAGCCCATTTTCTTTTTATTCCTGAGATATAACTTTTCCCTTATATTTCCACAAGGAAAAGGATTAAGCTTTTTTAAAAACAACAAGAACGAAAACTCTGGATTCAGAGGAACTAGTACCATGGCATTATGCCATCATAATCTATGTTCATTGCCGATCTGAAGAAAAAGCTGTCTTGTAGTAGAAGGAAAGGCATCTCTCTCTGTGTGTTTTGTTGTTGTTGTTTTGACAAACCTGGGTATTTATCTCTTCTGTAGAAAGATCCATGTTGCCTGTTGTTGGCTCAAATATTTTGATTTAAGTATCCACAGATGGGGCCATGCTGAGAATTAGATGTATGCCTCTGTTCCTATTCTGTTTCATCAAAGTGTTGTAATGCTAGTGTTCAAACTTTCATTGGATTCCAGTATAAATTTAAGTATTCTTGATTCATTGCTTGAATGGAATGCATCCAGTTTTGAGTGTCCACATGGACACACGTCTACTTAGTTTAAAATGCTCTGATTGTGTGTGACTTTATTCCTGGTAAGTAAACTGTAGCAATGTTTCCTGATCAACTGTAAGCCATGCTGAATTCAGTGAGGACACATGACTAGTGTGTTCTGCATGTAACAGAAAACTAAAATGGGAGAAGACGTATAATAGGAAGTTTTTTTCTTAATACTCCCTTTTCATCAAATCCAGACAAAGAAAATCTAACAGAACCTACTAAAATAATATTTCACTGTATCAGGGGAAATCTTAATGTAAATCATTAACAGCCGTAGATTAGATTAATATACCATTGATGGTATCCTCTCTTAGGGACTAATTTTCATTTTCTCAGCCCAATCGTACCAGTTGCTTGCAAAGCTTGTGATTAGTATTAAAACTGTGGGCTGCAATACATTAATCCTCTAATTAGAATACATTGTCACATACATAATCAGAAAGGACTTTTTAGATTGATTGGAAGAAATGAAAGCTGTAGATAACAGATCTCCCCCCCCCCCCCCCTCCAGTTTTGGAACTGATGAAGACTTTAAAGGGAAAATACGGTAGTTGCTCATGTCGATACAGATGAGATTTACAGTTTTGTGGAAATAAAAGGACTGAGAGGTACTTTCAAGTCAAGGTCCCACTAATAACAGAAACTCACCAAGAGTTAAGGACAAAGCATATCCCTCTCCCTTTATTTTTAACATCTGGCCTGTTGAAGAGTTCTGGAGAACCTGAAAGTTCGCATGGATTCCTTTCATTTTGGTCAGGACACTGAACTGCAGGCTGTGGAAGGTCAGTAGTTCAGCAGTTCGAGACCCGGGTGCTGCATGATGGAGTGAGCCCCCATCTCTAGTTCCAGCTCCTGCCAACCTAGCAGTTCGAAAGCAAGAAATTGCAAGTAGATAAATAGGTACCACTTTGGTGGGAAGGTAACAGTGTTCCGTGCGCCTTGGTGTTTAGTCATGCCGGCCACATGACCACGGAAACATCTTTGGACAGCGCTGGCTCTTCGGCTTTGAAATGGAGATGAGCACCGCAACCCTAGAGTCAGATTTGACTGGCTTTTGAGCAAGGGAACCTTTACCTTTAATAAAAGGTATAACTTTTATTTTTATCCTTACTGTTCCTTTACTCTGTGTGTCACATTGTTACCTTGTTCTTCTTTTAAATGCCTCAATACAGCTTTCATGGTTCTCCCTCATAGCGACCCTGTGAAATACATTAGGCTGAGTGATTGCCCCAAGAGGATTTGGACCTGGGTCTCCCCAGCTCTTGTCTGACAGTCTGTTCTGCAGCACACTGGCTCTCCCGCAGGTTAATGGTATCACACTTGGAGTTAGAAAAATATTTCAGTGTTTTAGTACCTGCACCAAAATTTTAGGTGCTAGGTCTGTGTAGGATCACTCAGTTTCTTTCCAAATTCCTAGTTATGGCATCCAATTTAGAAAAAAGGTGGATGACTACTTGTTTTCAAATTTTCCAACCTGTTTGGTTCTGTGGAATATGGTTCCCGGATGAAAATGGTATGGACTTCTTATTTACAGTACACTGTGTTCTGAGATGATTGGCATGAGCTTAGGGTTGCTAGCTCTGGATTTGGAAATTCCTGGAGATTTGGGTTTGGAACCTGGAGAAGGTGGGCTTTGAGGAGAGGAGGGACCTTATCAGGGTAAATTGCCATCAGGAGAAATTGCCATTGAATCTAGGCTTCAAAGCATCTGTTTTCTATAGGGGGACTGATCTCTGTAGTCTGAAGATCAGTTGTAATTCCAGGAGTTTTCAGAGACCCAACCAATTTAGCATGAGTTCCCTATTGCTTTTGACCTTAGGAAGGTATCTTATCCTGAACCAGCCAAGCAACATTTGGCCCATCTATGCTACTCCTACTGGCAGCCAGCTCTTCAAGGGTTTAGGTGACAAAGGGTTTTCTCTGCTTAGGAACTTCTGTGCACAACGTCTGCCACAGAGGTGAAACCCTCCAGCTTCAAACTGATAAGATCATCCTCTTAAAATAAGAAGGTCCAACAAAGCTGTTACTTCTTCATTGCTTTCCTGGATCTCTAAAAGTCAGTGATGTTTCCAAAGACTACTTCCCAGCGTCCCTGTTAGCGCTGTGTAATACAGTATGAAAAGCTGGTAGCCACTTTCTTGTCAATCATGATTAATTAGTCTGCTGCTCCCATGTTTCCCAGCTCAGAAAATTAGCTCACCGATTCCCATCCAAGTGCAATGACATGTTTGCATGTTGACAATTGTAACTTGCAATTGCGTGTGAATTTGTTGCTCCACACAAGCAAGAAGAATGCTGCTTGAACATTTGTTTTGGCATGCCTGCTGGCTTCTGAGTGTCAGAACTAGCTTTCAATAAGGCCAAACTCTGAATAAACTGTTCAGATTGGCCCTGAAGCTGCTCATAGGATTTCTCTTCTGAAGCCCTAAATCAAATAGAAAAACAATTGTGCTTTGTTTTTACCAAGACATAGCACAAGTTTATACCAGCTTTCTTAGGATGTTTGCCTGTAGGTCCGAAGGTTGAGAAAGCTGGGCCTGGCTAGGAGAGATGAAGGCTAACTTCAGAAGTTCCCCCCATTATCTTTGGCTGCATGGAGTCATCAGTCTTCCTGTCCCTTCTTCAAGATGAAGGTTGCCAGCACTAGGAAATTCCTGTGTGTCGATTATTCTGAAAACTTTCCCCCTTCAAATATAAATTACAAGCAGTGCTTGCCAGGAGTCTTGAAATGCTTTCTTTTTTAAAATTAAAAAACTCCATTCTCCCAGGAGAAGCTGTATGCCAGATATAAATATCGGCTACAATACAAGAATGTGTGCTATTTCTTATTGGTACATTTCTTCTGCTAAAACAGCATGCACATAAAGTAAAAAGGGGATGGGAGATAATTGTGGTAAGTAAGTGTGTTCGTATTCCCTCAGAGTGGATTGGATCCAGTGATTCCTTTCCATCAAGCTTGAAGTCTTCTCTTAGAGGAAGTAGTTCTTCCTTCAAGAGAATGGAACCATTGGGTTGAATCCAACCAGCTTTTCCGCTGGTGAATGACAACCAAAAAGACTGTGCTTGGGATCACGAGACCTACATGGACAAAAATTACATGGGATGGGGGCTTTAGCAAGGAGGGGAATTAGGTGAGATTGAATGAAAAAACTGGCTGGATCCAACCCATGGTCATCCTAAATTCTTTCATTTCAAAGGTGTTTGCCTGATGTCCTTAGTTCAGAGCAAACTTTCCAGTCAGCTTGCCAATAAAACATTAAATATAAGCTGTACACTTATCTTGGTAGTTGTGCCTGCTATAAAACTTTTCATTCCTAGAGTTATAGTACATAAAATACATATATTGAAATGGACAGCTTTAAGTACCTTTCTGCATTGATACCAAAATGGGTCTTGCCACTTGAAGTGTTTACAAACCCAAACTTATTTCAAAAGAATGCTTTTTTGAAATATGAAGCTCTATTAAATAATAAAAATGAAATAAACCAACAGAAAATATTAAAAAGACAAGACTCTATCTTAAATTGGTTCAAAAGAGTACAAATAGAGTAAAGATCTACTAAAGGTAAACTAATAGGTTTACATTCAAAAATAACAATTAGATATTGTTATATACTGAAGAAAAATTTATTAAGAAATTACATGCAATAATGTTGGATAATAAAACAAAGGATGAAATAGTTAAAGATTCCATGGTTAAAGGGGCACAAAATCTGGGCCATAATCTTGATCTAGATCAATGGTTACAGGTATGGAAAACAAATGTGAAAATTACTAAAGCAATCTCATATACAGAAAATATTTATAACATGTTTTATAGATGGTATACAAGACGGGGACCCGCGATACTCGCAGGGGGGGAGAAGAGCTCCGTCTCCTCCATCCCCCCCACTCGATCTCCCCGAGGAGGCAGCGGCTGCAGTGAGGCCGGTCCTCCCCCCCGCCCGGTTCCAAGGCGGAGGCGGTGGCGGAGAGGCCGGTTCTTTCCCCCCCCTTTGCCGGGTTCTGCAGTGGCGGCGAGGCCGGTCCACCCCCCGCCCAGCCAGCTCCGAGGAGGAGGCGGCAGCGGCGGGGCGGTGGTGAGGTCAGCTACAGAGCATTCCGTGCGCATACGCACGGAACGCTCTTGCACTTTCGGGGGGATTTAAACATCCCCCCGAATTTTTTTTCTACTTTTGGCATTTTTGTGCACACGTGGGGACTGGCCCACGTGTGCACAAACCTCCCCCTCCCCCCCAAGTGCCCCCGGAGCGCTGATTTAGCGATCCGCACTCCGGGGGCAACTTGGCTATTAGATATATAGAATGATGCCAGATAAATTAGTAATGTTCTACCCAGATGTACCAAATGATTGTTGGAAATGTCAAAGTGTTGATTCATTTTTTCATATGTGGTGGACTTGTGACAAAGTTAAAAAGTACTGGTCCTGGATACATGAAATGTTACAAAAATGTTAGAATGTACTATACCTTTAAACCTGAATTGTTTTTGTTGAATATAAGGCCAGAAAACTGTCAAAAACGGAACTATTATCTTATTATACATGTAGTGACTATTGCAAGAATATTCACTACATGTATAATAAGATAATAGTTCCGTATGCCAAATATTGGAGGAAAAATAATGTGCCTTCAAAAGAAGAAATTATAAACAAAATACTTGAAACTGCAGAGATAGAGAAAATGACTTTATTTTTGAGAGGACGAGAGGAAGGAAGCTTTGAGGATACATGGTCAAGATTTTACAAATGGCTGGAAGACTACGGTAAATAAATAATAAAATACATATAACCATATTAAAAGAAGACAAGAACTACATTGTTAAATATAATGCAAAATATATACATAAAATACATGGTGGTATGAGGTGACAGATTAGATGTAACAATGTATGAGGTTATACATTAGATATAACAAAGATGTAAATAGACCCCCCAATTCTGTTTGTGTTTGTATTTGTATATTTGTTTGTTTTATCTGTTGTAAAATAATTTTTAAATTAAAAACATACATTTAATTTTAATTTATATTAGAAATATTTCTTCTTAAGGTAAAGTGCATTGGCTTACTTAGGGGATACGTTCCTATGGAATGTATTCGCAATATAATGTATTAAGCAAGCTCTGAATTCCACTAGATGGAGCAGAGATGTAGCAGTTTTAGAGGCAGCCATTTGGTAAAACACTTGGAAACTTAGGCAATATCTCTATATATGTAATCATTTTTTCTGTGCAGCATAGTTCAAAATATGTAGAATTGTATAAATAAGGTACATAAGAACATAAGAACATAAGAGACGCCAATGTTGGATCAGGCCAAAGGCCCATCCAGTCCAACACTCTGTGTCACACAGTGGCCAGAAATACCAGTGCCATCAGGAGGTCCAGCAGTGGGGCCAGGACATTAGAAGCCCTCCCACTGTTGACCCCCCCCCCAAGCACCAAGAAGACAGAGCATCACTTGCCCCAGAGCCCCTAGCTATACCTTGTGGCTAATAGCCACTGATGGACCTCTGCTCCATATGCTTATCTAATTCCCTTTTGAAGCCGTCCATGCTTGTAGCACCCACCACTTCCTGTGGCAGTGAATTCCATGTGTTAATCACTCTTTGGGTGAAGAAGTACTTCCTTTTATCCGTTCTAACCCGACCGCTCTGCAGTTTCATGGAGTGCCCACGAGTTCTTGTATTGTGAGAAAGGGAGAAAAGTACCTCTTTCTTTACCTGCTCTTTCCCATGCATAATCTTATAAACCTCGATCATGTCACCCCTCAGTCGTCTTTTCTCCAAGCTAAAGAGCCCTAAGCGCTTTAACCTTTCCTCATAGGGAAAGTGTTCCAACCCTTTTATCATTCGAGTTGCCCTTTTCTGCACTTTTTCCAAAGCTATAATATCCTTTTTAAGGTGTGGTGACCAGAACTGCACACAGTATTCCAAATGAGGTCTCACCATTGATTTATATAGGGGCATTATTATATTGGCTGATCTGTTTTCAATACCCTTCCTAATAATCCCCAGCATAGCATTGGCCTTCTTTATTGCAGTCACACACTGTCTCGACATTTTCAGTGAGTTATCCACTACAACTCCAAGATCTCTCTCTTGCTCAGTCTCTGCCAGTTCAGACCCCATCAATGTGTATTTATATTTAGGATTTTTGGCTCCAATGTGCATCACCTTGCACTTGGCCACATTGAACCCCATTTGCCATGTTGACGCCCACTCGCCCATCCTTGACAGATCCCCTTGGAGTGCCTCACAATCCTCACTGGTTTTCACCACCCTGAACAACTTTGTATCATCCGCAAATTTAGCCACTTCACTGCTTACTCCCATCTCCAAATCATTAATGAACAAGTTAAAAAGCAGTGGACCAAGTACTGATCCCTGCGGTACCCCACTGCTTACCACCCTCCACTGAGAAAATTGCCCACCTACACTCACTCTCTGTTTTCTATGAACTAGCCAGTTTTTGATCCATAAAAGGACTTGTCCTTCTATCCCATGATTTTTGAGCTTACTTAGGAGCCTTTGATGAGGAACTTTATCAAAAGCTTTCTGGAAGTCAAGGTAAATAATATCTATTGGATCCCCCTTGTCCACATGTTTGTTCACCCCCTCAAAGAACACTAACAGGTTAGTGAGACAAGATCTTCCCTTACAGAAACCGTGCTGAGTCTGCCTCAATAGGTTTTGTTCATCTATGTGCCTACTAATTCTTTCCTTAATAATGGTTTCCACCAATTTACCCGGTATCGACGTCAGACTGACTGGCCTGTAATTTCCCGGATCTCCTCTGGAACCCTTTTTAAAGATGGGAGTGACATTAGCTACCTTCCAATCCTCAGGAATGGAGGCAGATTTTAAGGAAAGATTACATATCTTTGTCAGGAGATCTACAAGTTCACATTTGAGTTCTTTCAGAACTCTCGGATGTATGCCATCTGGGCCTGGTGATTTTTCAGTTTTTAAGTTGTCTATCAGTTTTAGGACCTCCTCTCTCATCACCTCAATCTGACTCAGGTCTTCCAACACCCCTCCTGAAATCAGTGGTTCTGGAGTGGGCAAGCACTTCTCATCTTCCACAGTGAAGACGGAGGCAAAAAATGCATTTAGCTTCTCAGCCATTTCCCTATCATCCTTCAATACTCCTTTTACCCCTTGGTCGTCCAAGGGCCCCACTGCCTCCCTGGCTGGTTTCCTGTTTCTAATGTATTTGAAGAAAGTTTTATTGTTGGTTTTTACGTTTTTTGCTATATGCTCCTCATATTCCCTTTTTGCCTGCCTGACCTCAGACTTGCATTTTATTTGCCATAGCCTGTGTTCCGTTTTATCAGCCTCACTGTGACTAGCTTTCCACTGCTTAAAGGAATTCTTTTTACTTTTTACAGCCTCCATTACTCTGTTTGTTAACCATGCAGGCTTTTTCCTATACCTGTTTGTGCCTTTCCTAACCTGCGGAATATATATTTTTTGAGCTTCTAGGATCGTAGTTTTAAATAGATCCCAAGCTTCCCCAATTGTTTTGACCCTTTCTACTTTTCCTTTCAGTTTCCTCCCCACGTGTCCCCTCATATCAGAGAAATTACCCCTTTTAAAGTTAAAAATGGTTGTGTGAGTCTTTTTGGCCAATTCTCTATTTGTACAAATGATGAACTCAACAACATTATGATCACTGTTTCCAAGCGGTGCAATCACTTTTACATCTCTCACCAGGTCTTGAGTGTTACTTAGGACCAAATCAAGGATCGCCTCTCCCCTGGTAGGTTCCGTGACCATCTGCTCCATAGCACAGTCATTTAGAGTGTCTAGAAACTCAATCTCTTTTTCCCGACTAGAACACATATTGACCCAATCAATGTGTGGGTAGTTAAAATCACCTATTATTACACAGTGTTTTTGTCTAGTTGCTATCTTTAAGGCATTCATCATTTTATAATCCTCCTCTATCTTTTGATCTGGTGGGCGATAACAAACTCCCAGTGTTAAGTTTCCTTTTGGCCCCCCTATTTCAACCCATAGAACTTCCAGAAGCGAATCCAATTCACTTAGCCTCTCAATCTTTCTAGACTTTATACCCTCTCTGACATACAGAGCTACCCCACCTCCAACCCTTCCCCCCCTATCCTTCCGATATAATATATAACCGGGAATCACTGTGTCCCACTGATTTTCCTCATCCCACCAAGTTTCAGAAATACCCACAATGTCTATTTTTCCCTCCGACACCAAGCACTCCAACTCCCCGATTTTACCTCGGACACTTCTAGCATTTGTATAGAAACAGCTGTAATTTCCCTTACAAGTTAAGCCTGCATCCTTCCTCTTGCTATCTCGAGTCGTTGTCCGGCAGTCCATGTCACCAGCCATGGCCTCTGTGGACAATTTCAATCCACCTCCCTGTAGAAAAGCAACCGGTACCCCCTCACCTCTCTCAGATGAGCCAACCCGAACCAGAGACTTTTCATCTCCTGTCGGCTTTCCCCCAATATTCAGTTTAAAAGCTGCTCTGCCACCTTTTTGATTTTAAGTGCCAGCAGCCTGGTTCCTTCTCGGGACAAGTGGAGACCGTCTCGCCTGTACAGCTCCCTCTTGTTCCAAAAAGTATCCCAGTGCCTAACAAACCTGAACCCTTCCCCCCTACACCATCGTCTCATCCACGCATTGAGACTCCTGATCTCTGCCTGTCTCTCCGGCCCTGCGCGTGGAACAGGTAACACTTCTGAGAAGGCTACCTTGGAGGTCCTGGACCTAAGTTTCCTGCCCAGCAGCCTAAATTTCTCCTCCAGGACCTCACGACTGCATTTCCCCACATCGTTGGTGCCGACATGCACCACGACCACTGGCTCCTCCCCAGCACTATCTACCAGCCTATCTAAAACACGCGTAATGTCCGCTACCTTCGCACCAGGCAGGCAAGTCACCATACGGTCAGTACGCGGGTTCGCCACCCAGCTGTCTACCTGCCTAAGGATCGAATCACCCACTACCAAGAGCCCCCCTCCCACCCTGCTCAGGGATGGTTCCTTGGTGCAAAAGGAGAGCCGCTCACCAGCTGGGGAAGAGGTCCCTTCTGAGGGCACATTCCCCTTATCCTCAGCATGGTGCCCTGTTTCCCCTAGACCCTCATGCTCCCTGACAGCAGCGGGGCTGCCAGATCCAGAGTGGGACGAAGCTAACAAGTCCCCGAGAGTCTTTTCTGTGTGCCTAGCTGACTGTCTCTGCTTCTCCAGGTCAGCCACCTTGGCCTCAAGGGAGCACACACGTTCCCTGAGAACCAGGAGCTCCTTGCACCGAGGACACACCCAAGACTTCTGCCCAGTGGGCAGATAGTCATACATGTGACACTCCGTGCAAAACACTGGATAGCCCCCAACCCCCTGCTGGCATTCTGGCTTCATAATTCTTTTAAAATAAATAAATATAATCCCCCTTTTAAACCCTTGGTATTTATGTGGGTTTTGTTATCAAGTCAAATTATTTTACGGGAAAGACAAAGAGCCTAGGGCCTTGTCTTTCTGGCTCTTTTTGGGCTTCTTACAGCGCCCCTAGTCTAAGAGTCCCTAGGCTAAGAGCCACAGGCAAAGAGCCCTTTAGCTCACCCTTCGGCTCGTGCCAGAGGCTCGTGCCTCTGCCAAGGTGTTTCCTTAAATAGAGGCCTCCCCCAGCAGAGGTCAGGCAGCAGCTATTCAAATTCAAATTCACCCAGGCACTCAATCACAGGCAAAACAATGCCCCTTCCACTTCCTCTCAATTACAGGCAATCCCAGTCAAACAGTGCCCGTTCCTCTCCCACACTCAATCAGCCAGGACTCTGCAAGAACTCTAAGTGCTTCCACACACTGCTAAACACAGTTTTCCCACAAAATATCCTTAGCTGAATTCTCTCAGCTGAAAGCAAGTAAAAGAAACCCACTCACCACTCTCACAGCTCTCTCTCCTGCTCCTGCTCAGAGCTCAGCTGGTCTCCTCTCTGACATACAGGAGACAGAACTGTATTTTTTATTAGAACAAAATGAATTTGTAGGAATGTTATTCACTGTCCATATGTTAATATACAGTCATTATCTGTTATTCCATTTTATACCTTTTAAAAATGCAAGACAGCATTTAGGAATGCTCAGGCAGTCAAGGAGCTGAATTTTTGTTGTTGTTGTTGCTCAGCTTGGCAATTTTTGAGTAACTTGAACATTTTCAGATTATTTCCCTTGTACTGTATTCAAAGAGTACAGTGCAATCAAGATCATTTCACACATGCGTGTTCTCATACAATCCAACAGGAGTCCTAGTTCCCCCCAGAAACCTGTCATTGCTGTGTACCACTCTGCAGCCAATAATTCAGATAATGGGTGAGCAAACCAGTCAGTCAGCATGTCAGGGAGCTGCGGTGGCTCAAGTGGTTAAGACCCTGAACTGCAGGCTGTGGAAGGTTGGTAGTTCAGCAGTTCGAAACCCAAGTGTGCCGCATGACGGAGCTCCTGCCAATCTAGCAGTTCGAAAGCAAGAAATTGCAAGTAGATAAATAGGTACCACTTCAGTGGGAAGGTAACAGTGTTCCATGCACCTTGGTGTTTAGTCACACCAGCCACATGACCACGGAAAGGTCTTCAGACAGCGCTGGCTCTTCGGCTTTGAAACGGAGATGAGCACCGCAACCCTAGAGTCAGATTTGACTGGCTTTCGAGCAAGGGAACCTTTACCTTTAAGTCCATGTCACCAACATGCATGTTTCTGCAGAATCTTATGGGAGTTGTAGTTTACCTCTCCCCATCATTTAATTGACTCAAGGGGACTTTCTTCTGATTAAATATGCATGGAATTATGCTCTAACAAGTACGGTCCTAAGAAGAGTTTCACCCATCTGACTGACGTCAGTGGATGTAAAAGGTATAACTCTGCACCTTTAATTGTATGAAATGGGTTCAGCAAACCAGACAGTGATAACTTCTAAAAGATTTGTATAATTTTATTTACTTAGTTTCCTTCAGAATAGTGACATAAAGCAGCTTACAGAAATACCAAATACTACTTTAATAATCTATTTAAAGAAAATATAATTTAAATAAACAAGTTGTTGTTGTTCAGTCGCACAGTCGAGTCCGACTCTTCACAACCCCATGGATCATCTCCCGCCAGGCCCTCCTGTCTTCCGCCGTCCTCTGAAGTTGGCTCAGTTTCATGTACAGTAAACCATATCTTGGCTTGGTCCTGGTCATTCTAAAACTTAAACACCTGCAACAATGGAGAAAAGGACACTCAGCATGGGGCTTCACAGATAGGTTCCCAGGATGCTTCAGGCTATTTAGAGTAGAGGTGTCAAACTCATTTGTTATGAAAGCTGGATCTGACGTAAATGTCACTTTGTCAGACTAGGCCACATGTGCCATAAAACATAACACAAAATACTGGTAGGGTTGCCAGCAGTGTTCTCTCTAAGCTGAGTTAATGTGAGCTAGCTCATAGTTTTTTAGCCTCTGGCTTACACATTTTTGTCTTAGCTCAGGAAGGATGGCTCCAGAGCAAACTAATTTATGTGGTAGCCCAATGGCTCACTCACAACTTTAATGCCAGTAGCTTACAAGTAGAGTTTTTGCTCACAAGACTCCATGGCTTTGTGGGAGCATTGGTTGACAGACCCCTGATCCGGCCAGGGGATCTCCAAATCTTCAGGGCTTCAATCTGCTGCCTGCAGCTGGCCAGCAGGGGAAGCCCCACCCCTGAAGAGGTTCATCACATGTCAACGAGGTCAGCATAATGATGTCACATGGAAGTGGCGTGTTTTGGGAGGCGTGTTGAAAGACCTGAGTCAGATTGAGGTGACAAGAGAGGAGGTCCTACGACTGATAGACAACTTAAAAACTGATAAATCACCAGGCCTGGATGGCATACATTTAAGAGTTCTGAAAGCACTCAGATGTGAACTTGTGACTCTCCTGACAAAAATATGTAATCTTTCATTAAAATCTGCCTCCATTCCTGAGGACTGGAAGGTAGCTAATGTCACTCCCGTCTTTAAAAAGGGTTCCAGAGGAGATCTGGGAAATTACAGGCCAGTCAGTCTGACATCGATACCGGGTAAGGTGGTGGAAACTGTTACTAAGGAAAGAATTAGTAGGCACATTGATGAACAAAAACTATTGAGGCAGACTCAGCATGGGTTCTGTAAGGGAAGATCTTGTCTCACTAACCTGTTAGTGTTTTTTGAGGGAGTGAACAAACATGTGGACAAGGGGGACCCAATAGATGCTCTTTATTCTTGGTGCCGGGGGGGCAACAGCGGGAGAGCTTCTAGTGTCCTTGCCCCACTGCTGGACCTCCTGATGGCACCTGGTATTTTTGGCCACTGTGTGACAGAGTGTTGGACTAGATGGGCCATTGGCCTGATCCAACATTGGCTTCTCTTATATTCTTATCATGCTGGGGATATCAAGTGTTGATGTTCTAGCATTTTGGCCAAAACTTTATAACCATAGAGTTTGGGCCAAAATTCTAGAGCGTTGATGCATGATATCCCCAGCGTGATGATGTCAATTCTGTGTGACATGATCACACCAACCACATAAAGCACAGTGACATTGCCCTGCCCCCCACACTCCTGGATGGCTCCCTCCCACCCACCCCCCACTGCCAGGACAATCGGACCTGGCAACTCTAGGTACCAGAGATATAAACGTTATAAAGATGATTTCAGATGCTGAATGGCAATAGCAGACTTGACTGGATTAGGTGTATGATCAGCATTGGTAATGAGACAATGGTAATGAGTCAAGAAACCCAGGTCTCAGTTTGGTCCAGGAGGATGCAATGGAATGCAAGTTTGGTCCAGGAGGATGCAAACATAAATGGAAATAAGGCTAAAGAAGTGAGCAATGACTCACAAAAGCTCATACCCTACCACTAATTTTGTTAGTCTTTCAGGTGCTACTGGACTCTTACTCTTTCTACTGCTATTAGAAACCACAACATTCAAAAAACAGTGGGGGAACATTTTAACCTTCCAGGACATTCAGTTGCTGACTTAAGAATAGCAGTTCTCTTACAAAGGAATTTCAAAGGGAGATTAGAAAGAAAGACTGCTGAATTGCAACCGATAATGAAGCTCAAGACAATGCATCCTCCTGGGCTGAACTGAGACTTAGGTTTCTTCTCTCATTACCAATGACTGCTATTGTCATTTGGCATCTGAAATCACTTCACTGTCCAAGATAGAAGGACAGATGGACTCACATTCTAGCTGTGTCTGAAGAAGTGAGCAGTGACTCATGAAAGCTCAAGGCCTGCCACAAATTTTGTTACTTGTTAGGGTGCTATTGGCCTGTTGCTCCCTTCCACTAATAAAGATTGCAAGCTGCACTGTTAGGTTTCTTTTCCCCCTGTCTGTGATAACTGGAAAGAGTTCTCTCTCTCTGGTTCTTTCACTCCCCCTCCATTCCTTCTTCTGAAGAAGTGTGCTTGTACACAAAAGCTTATACCTGGAATAAAACTTTGTTGGCCTTAAAGATGCCACAGGACTCTCCCTCCCTCCCTACTGGACTCTTGCTCCCTTCCACTAATAAAGATTGCAGGCTGCGCTGTTAGGTTCCCTCCCATCTGTTAGAAATAGAAAGGGGGATATCTCTCTGTGTGTCTGTCTCTGTCTGTCTGTCTGTCTGACTGACTCTTTCTCTCTTGTCCTCTCTCTGGCTCTTTCACTCCCCCTCCCTCCCTCTGAAGAAGTGTGCTTGCACAGGAAAGCTTATACCTGGAATGAAGCTTCATTGGTCTTAAAGGTGCAATTGGACAGACTCTCCCTCCCTCCCTCCCTCCCTCCCCAAAGGAGGAGGGGGAAGGAAGGCTTAGCTTTCTTTCTCTCCTCTGTGAAGCAGGAGAGAAGAGAGCTGGGCAAAAGTGAGCAGTGATGCAGGAAGCAGGAAGTAGAGGAGAGCTGGATAGGAGCCCTGTAGGGGCTGCTTCTGGCCCATGGGCTGTATGTTTGATACCTCTGATTTAGAGGGTAATTAAGCTACTTTTACTGATGCCTTAACTATGGCTTTTGGGGGAAGGTTAGATTATGTTCACAGATATTGACTTGATTCTGATGCTGCACTAAACTATGGATTATGGTCCTTGTCTCTTCACCTGCCCCCACAAGTACTCCTATATGAGATTCCAGATTGCTCAGCCTTGCACAGATGTCACTTTTACTATTGCTAAATCAGGTCTCTTACTATTGATTGGCTATATCAAAGGATGAGGATGCCAAAAGCTCACTTTTTTGGCTCCTCTTGGCTGAACTCAGTACCAGGCACACTCCAGTTTGTTTTCAAGTTATGTTGTGTGTTGCTTTCCTCCTTCTGCCTTCTCTTATAACTGCATCCCATAGTAAATAATTTGATGGAGTGTTTAAACATGATGGTAGAAATGTGTGTTGCAGTAGGAAATTGTATTGGTGTTTTTGGATTGTATCTTCAGAGGTTCATTTTCTTTAACATAAAAACAGCAGCAGTGATTGGGGTGGGAATTAAGCTATGTCTGGGTTGAGGGTTGGAGGGGTGAGTGTGTTGGAAAACTGAAATACAGCTATTGCAATGTTTCAGTTATTTTTGTTCACTTTAGACTCCCTTCTTTATGGTCAGTCAACCTCCAAGAGTGGAAGAAGAAGAAGAGATTGATTCCCTTCACCCTTCACTAACCAAAGGTGTCTCAGAGTGGCCTACAAACTCCTTTCCCTTCCCCTCCCCACAACAGACACCCTGTGAGGTTGGTGGGGCTGAGAGAGCTCTTGACAGAAACTGCTCTTTTTCAAGAACAGCTGTGCCAGAACTATGGCTTACCCAAGGTCATCCAGCCAGGTGCAAGTGGAGGAGTGGGGAATCAAACCCGGTTCTCCCAGATTAGAGTCCGTGCACTTCACCACTACACCAAACCACTACATCAAACAGTGACTGGGGTGTGCATCCTCCCCCCCCCCCCCCGGGTATTTTTCAGTTTGGGTCTATTGGTGTTTTGGAAAATTCCAGATCCCAATGCTGATACGGCATTCGAATCTGGGATTTTTTGGAAATCTTTTGGAATCTTTTCAGGTCCAATAGACCCAAGAAGAAAAATACTATTTTTTTTTAAAAAGCCAGCCCGATCTTGGGACTGGCTTGGCTTCTCCTGCAGCCTGGTTTAAACTGTGCTGCAGGAGAAGCCAGACCCAGGACCTGCATGCCACTGCTGCCCCTGGGAGGAACCCCCCCCCCCCCCCCCATGTGCCGATACTGGCTGGGATGGTTTCTCCTGCAGCCTGTCTCTCTGCTGGTTTTGGATCGACTGGTAATCCCCAAATATATCCAGGATTTTTATAGGAATTTTTTTCAATTTTCCCAAGAAAACCTGGATACATTTGGGATGCTACAATATACTAGAAAAATACCGATAAGATTTTTTTCAGGTATATTTTCAGTTTGTGCACACTGAATGCACACTCCTGACAGTGACACAAGCCATGGTTTATAGGGTTGGATGTAATACAACTGATGGCCAACAAAGTCACTTGAAACCACAATTTCCAATTTTGTTTTGTCAGAATCTGAGCAAGTCATGGTGATGCATTTCATCGAGAATTTTCACACAATATTTGGCAGGACAACAGTATAAAAATTGCTGTTGGGAAATGTTGTGTAAACCTTGTACCAGAGCTAGCATTCGTTATGTTCTGCTCATTGATCACTGTGAATCCCACGGCAATGCTTTTATCTTTTGTGTGTGTGCAAGACTGGGCTATATTAAAGTTCTAATTGGCTGGGCTACCAGGAAAGTAACGCCAGTCTAGTGAGAGCATTTGCTAAAAATGTAGGTGCTAGTTCCTGTACTGAAGGCCTTTCCAGTTAGTATTCCAACTATGTCATTTTTGGGGAATTGTTTTTAGCCCTAGGTTAGCTGCTTTTGCATATTGAGAATAGGGAGGATTAAGTTTGCATTGCTGAGAGAAGGCAGGGAATAGAACTCCCACTGCTTCCTTCCCCTTTCCGCCACATTGTGGAAAGTTTGGCTTTGTACAAAAGTGTGAAAAAAAAGCCTTGACTGTGGCATGTCAGGCATATTTCAGCTCGATTTGTGTCAACTCTAATAAGCCAGTTGACAGAGTAATAAATTGGGTGTCAGCTCAAGAGCTGGCACCTGTGCAGAAAATAAAAGGGGATCTTAGTTTGCAGGCTGGTTTCTTTTCCTTTTTCAATCCAAAGTTTCCCCCAAAGGTGGTTCTCCTCCTTCCTTTTCCACAGAATCTACATTAAGAAATCTTATTATCCAAATTTTATTACTTTTTTGTTACTATAGAAAGGTAGGTTTCAATTAAGAGAGCAGAGTAGTGATGCAGCCTTTGCAACTACTATGAAATTTTACAGTGTTGCTAGTTTAGATACTTTTCTGCCTGTTACTATTACTTTAGCAGTAGGAGGTATACTTTTCTGAAATGCATATAAAGCTATTCGTACCTCAATGTTTAGCAATTTCTAGAATTTATTGTAATAAACTTAAGGTGAATGTCATATCCACTGTGTGTTTAGGTTTGATATCCTATGGATTTCAATCCTGATAATTTACTTTTGGGCCTCACAATTTGTATTTCCTAGCAGTTGATGTAACATTGGCTCCAATCTTAAAGATTTAGAAGTTACAATTTAAAAAAAAAGATGAGGTTTTGTAAAATTGCTCAGTACAATGAATGAACTTTCACAAGTAAGAGCCCCTATATGTGATTATTTCAGGAAGTCCTTTAGAGATTTTTAGAGACAGAGCTTTAGGAGCAAAAATAGGCAGAAATAGAAGCAAAGTTAGAATATGCATTGATTTTTTTTCCTTAATATTTTTCAGGGGGAATTTGTCAGAACTCTTATCACAATCATATTACTTGGGACTAAGTCCCATAGAACTAAAGGTTTTACTTCCAATAACTGTATTTACATTCTAGTTCAGATTTATTAGCTTTTTTTTCTTAAGAGTTTTTCACTAGTGGGCAGAATGAAAGTTTAAAATTAAGAAATCTGTGCTTTGTTTAAAGGTAACTAAATACTAGTTTTGGATTTCTGTATTATACCACACAAAATATCCTGACTTCTTAACAAGAAAAGACTACTAATATGTTAGCTAGAGTTATACTAATGATAATATGTTGACATTGCAGGATTTTGGATCCCAGGACTATTTCTGGAACCCCAGTTCCCTTGAGTTCTTTTTATTGGTGGGGTGGCAACTGGCAAGGGGCTGAATCAAGTATGGAGAGAGACCATGATTCTAAGACAAAACTATTTTATTCCAGTATAAGCTTTTAAGACAGAAAACACTTCATCAATTATAAATGGTTTAGACAGAATACATACCATTTCAATATTCAGCATACGATAATTTCATAAAAAATCCAATACTTGAATTAGTGCACTTGTAGGAACCTGAGAAGTTCAGAAATATAGAACGTTCTGGGCTGGTCACCAAGGTCTCATGAGGAGATGTTGCTGGCCAGCCAATAGGTGACAAGTCTACAGCGATTTATACCCTCTGGACTCATAGGTTCAATTAAAATGGCTGACATAAGGCTAACACATTTTAACAGAAGAATATCTCTTAACAATTTTACACTGAACATGGATAAGAAAGCAAGTTATGTGATAAAGAGTCATAGATGCAATATCAAGGCTCATTCTGAGAATCTAAGAGCCTTTAGCAGATAAACTAATTGTTTTGACTTTATGTTGACTGCATGGGAGAACAGTGTATAGCTGTGACCCCTGAGTCCGCAAGCATTATCATATACTACAGACCTTCACCCATCAAAAACACATTGTGGAGACCCATGGGTGCCGGAGTTAATATGATAACCATAGAAAAATGTAAACTAATCTTTTTATACAAAGGAAGGCCAAGGGAACTGGGGAAGTGGTCAACCCTAGTTTACAAAAATGTCACATCAGCTATACTGCAAAGCTCTATTAGCAAAGATTCGTTAATGAACAATTAGACAGAAACGCAGACTCTTATTAATAAATTCAGCTACAGTTCCCCCCTTCTGAGACTGAGTTCTGGTCTCAATAAATAAACAAGAGGGCTCTGTTTCACTTTTTCTCTGGGGCCCTGCTGCCTCAACCAAAATTCTAATTATTTATCTGTGTATTAATCTGTGTAGTTAGTACATGGAAAGCTTTTACTTTATTACTATTATTTAAACACAGAAAGCACATATCCAAGTTGACTGTATTTCATTTTCCTGTAAAACATATACAAGAGGTGTTGGTAAGATGAATGTGCTATAAGATTCACCAGCTTGACTTATCCAAACACCATTTATTTCAGGGTCTCTTTGACTCTTAATCTGAATTATTTCAAGAATAGACACCTCACGAGGAAGACCATACACCCATAACATTTCCAAACATTCTTCTTCAAATGTGACACTGTGATATATTATACATTTAGCAATTAAGGATAAAAGGTTAAACATATACAGATTGTAGGCTCCCTCCTTTTCAAAGAAATGTTAGTGCAGGGTTGGTCTGTCTTTTACACTCTGGCTTCAGCTCATGGGGAAAAAAGACTCAAGGGCAAAATGAAAGTTCATAAAAATGGAGCAAATATATCTATTCATATTTCTGGATATGCTGCAAAATCATTACAATACTTTTATTAACAAGGCCGAAGTGAGAAAACAGTACCTAATGGCCACAGCCCAACATGGATTTAGGTACTCTTAAGCCCCCTTGATTCAGTGGGGTTTAAGTGTGTGTAACTGTGTGCTGGACAGTGACCAATGAATGATAACACTGCAATACAGGAGATTTTTTTTTTTTTTTTTTAAAACACTTTTCCTGGGCAGTTAAATGATGCTGAGAGAATATGTTTTACTCTCTTTAGATGAGCATTGTTTGGTTCCCTTCTGGCCGATTGTCTATGTGATTGAGAGTTTAAGCTCAGACTTGTGGATACCTCATGCTATAAATTGCAAAAAATATGGTTGGTCATATAGATTCTTCTCTAATAATATCTGAAGAGTAAGGTTTCTATGAAAGTTAAACATCTTCCAGGTGTTTTGCTTTAGCAAATGGCAGGTACACCTGTCACTAAACCTTGCATGGAAATTCTTGGTCCGCCAACTGCCAAAGTGAAGTTAAACAGAGAGCTCAAGTAGAAAACCAGGACAGCTGTTGAAGGGCTATGAGTGAAGCACAGGTGGGCTATGACAGCCAGAGGTGAAAGAGGGTCCTCTTGATTCCAAAGCTTTTGCTTATTTGGAATAGTGACCAGGAAACATCCCTGCTGTTAACAGGAACATTAGAATTCCTATTTATATTGCACAGTCAATGAGCACAACTCTTTGCAAAGTACAAGAGGAGAGATCTGTGCTTAAGGGAGATAATCTAAACTTTTTCATAAGGGAGTCAACAAAAGAGGCAGGAGAGGTGCAGATGGGGATAAATGGGAGAAGAATAAGTATTCACTTGAGATGTATGTACTTTGATAGGATGGAAAGCAAGGGGAATAAGCCAAATGCATATAAGACAAGACAGGTTTTGAGGAAGGACTTGAAAGCACTGATAGAGGTCCCGGTTTAGTGTTAAGGACTTCAGTCACCATTAGTATTGTTGCTAGAGGAATCAGTTCAGCAGAGCATTGTAGGTAAATACATATCAACTTGAGAAATGTCATATCAAAATCACCCTCACATAAGGCTACCAACTTCTAGGTGGTGAGTGGAAATCTCCTGCCATTACAGCTGGTCTCCAGAGAACAGAGAACAGTTCCCCTGGCTGCATTGGAAGGTGGACCATATGGCAATATACCTTGCTGAGGTCCCTCTCCAAGCCCCACCCTTTCCAGGCTCCACCTCACAAATCTCCAGCATTTGCCAACCCAGAGCTGGCAACTGTACCCTCACATGCATACTCCAGTAGCACATCAGAAATTCACCCATATTGCTAGACTTCATGTCTTGTTTGCTATGTGTTGTCTTTGATGCTTGAACACTAGCATTGGTCAGGCTGTGTAAAGGGATGTCAAGTTGCAGTTGACTTAGGGTGATCCTGTAGGAGTTTCAAGGCAAGAGATTAACGAATGGTTTGCCATCGCTATCCTCTGCAAAGCAACTCTGGAATTCCTTGGTGGTCTCCTATCCAAATATGGACCAAGGCAAACCCTGCTTAGCTTCAGAGATCTGAAAAGATCGGGCTGGCTTGGGCCATTCAGGTCAGGTCAATAGGCGTATAGCTTCATGGCATATGAATGAGTGTGGAAGGGGACCAAACTGACATTTCTTCCTACTTTCCCACCCCTTGCACAGAACTTGGCAATTAAATGCTTCCTTATTTGTGACAAAGCATAGTTTGTCACTTTTTTCTGAGCCACAAACTTTATTTTGGTATGTACCCTCCAAGTCAGGATTCCCACTCATGGTGTAAGTGGTAAGTGGAATCCTAAATTGAAGGGCAGAGTACAATCCATAGGTGTGGACATAGTAGCTAACTTTTGTTTCTTTTAGATATGAGAGAAGTGGAATAGAGAAAGCATGAAAACTTGATATTTCCCCATACTCTTTCCTGTAAGGACTAATTGTACTTCTCTTTCTGTTGGCTTGAGTCATGCTTCTATAGATTTAAGCCACTTCCACGCTGTCATTTTTGTCACTCGCTTGTCCCTATTGCTTTGGGTCCCATCCCCCCTTCCACATGTGTTAAGTTCTCTCTAGCTCGGACCTTCTTGGTGTTGCTATGAATAAACTTCCTTGTTTTGTTTTTTGTTCTTGTGCTTTCCTCCCATATTGCTACTTGTTCATTACTCTATTATGAATATTTTATACTGTTAATTACCTCAGCAAGTGTTATTCCAAGGTGTTTCTGTTATATGGACTGAAGGCTGTTTCCTGTTCCATGAAATTATGAAAGCCATTTGTTTGCTTCCACAGCAGACACTGTTTTATGGATCATTCATGGAAAATGTACTGTTTGGTTATGAAGTTAAAAAAATATGTTGGAAAAACTTGAGTCTCTTGGAACTGCCATGGGATTCACCATAAACTTGGTATTTGATGTTCTTTGGAGTAGATTTTTTTCATATTACTGGCTCCACCACATGTCTCATGGTAAGATTTGATCGGGGTTTGTTTTGTTGTTCTTGTTAATTTGATTTCCCCCCCAAGGACTGTTGATAAACGTGTAAGTCCTATTGACTGTACACAGATTCCATATGTATGAAGAGGGAGTGAGACTGTTCTCACTGTCCTTGATCATCATGTCTTGATCAGCTCTTTGTTGACAGAGCCATTTTTGGATAGTCTGTGTGGATATTGAACCTATTGGTACAATTAAGAATCCAGTTTTGCCTCTACTAATTAACTGAACAGAGCTGTTTTCAAAGAATGATAGTCGTAAGAATGTAACTGAGAACCAGCAGGGTGTAGTGGTTCTAGGATCTGGGAAATCCAGGTTCAAATCCACACTCTGCCATGGAAGCTTGCTGGGTGACCTTGAGCCTGTCGCATACTCTTAACTAACATACCTCACAGGGTTGTTGTGACCGTGAGGATAAAACAGAGGAGAGGAGAATGATGTAAGTTGCTTTGGGTCCCCATTAGGAAGAAAGGCAGGATATAAATAAAGGGAAATAAAAAAGTAATTGATTTATAAAATTATGCTACTTTTAAATAAATTTGCAGTACCTTTCTAACAAGCTGCTGTATTGATAATACTGTATTTGGTAAGTTGGCTGCGGGCATCACCAAGGAAGACTGAGATTGTTTGCATGGAGAAAAACTGTATTTTTGATGGATCAGTTAGAAATGTTTGCATTATCTGCTGTGGCAGCCCCAAAGCAGCCCAGCCAGAGGGTGGGGTGTAGGGATGTGGAAAACAGAATTCCCAACCCAAAAATGTACACAGGTGTGGCTGTTTCAGGTCATTACAGTAGTTTCCCAGAATGGTATTAGGAATCTGGGATTCTTAGTGAAATGAAAGTACCCCCCCCCCAAAAAAAATCTGTGTTGTTTTCCATTTCAATGTGCTTACCAAGCCAGCAGCAGCATGCACATGTGCTTGTGTCTCTGATACAACTTGTTTATTCTGAGCAATGGCAAGTATTCTTCCTACCATTGTCATTGTAATGGCCTATGGCTAAAGGCGGTAAAATGAAACCTACCTTACCAATTGGATCCTGGCAAGGGAGGATCACGGTCTAGTGCTCCCAGCCAACAGCAGTTGGAGATAAACTACAGAGAATGACTGTAGCATGCACTCCAGTTGCTCTTTCATTCCACTGGTTTCCTGGGCAACAGCATCCTTCCTTCCATTCAGATCTTTAAAAGGGATGTGTACAGCGCTCTTCCATAGCAGTCTATAGAGAGGTGCATGGAAACTCACCTACTGTGGGGTCTGGTTGCAAGTGCTTGAAATTGGGGGAGGGAGTCTTAAGAGGACAAGGATGACTGTATTCCAGGTGATTTTGGGGCTTTAATGACTACTGGCTCAGACTCTCAAATTGGACATCTGTGGAAAATAATGGTGTCTGCTGTGTGCATGCGAGAATACTTGCTTACTTTGGGATCCAGTACTTGCTTACTTTGTGTGTACTTGGAAATTCAGCAGGTCTTGGAAGGAGAAGCAAGACTGCATTCCATTCAATACTGGTGCTGGTCTATTCAATGACTGCTTCCACAGACTCTAAAATTGGCTGTACATTAAAAAGAATGGTGCCAAACATCCAGAACCCAAAAATATCACACAGATCTCTAACCTGATGTGGTGATGCCATAACCTAACCAAAATGAAGCAATCATCATGGTAATCACTGCCTAAAAAAACCCCTGGTTCTGAAACTGTATTTTTTTTATTGGTGTACTGTAAATCCCTAGTGGGGTGGCAGACACTCACTGTAGGGGCTTGCTCCCCAAAGAGGCCAGCAGGAGGGCGACCAAAGACACAGCAGCAGCAGAGCTGAGTTTGGGTCCTGCTTCTTGCATACCAGTCAGCTGGGCAGGAGGCATTGGTGTGCAGCTTCCAGCCCCATAGTGCTGCTGAGAGGTGTCTAATTGTCTCTGGCTATGCCAAGCCACCGGGAGCATCTGATGCACAAGGGCAGGCTGTGGGGACAGTGGTGACCCCTTACAGGTCAGAAAAAGGCCTCCTTATTGGGCATCCCTCCTTAAGGTTGGGGCAAAAGGACAAGTATAATGGCTGAACACTCAGTTTACTGGTATGAACATCTGCTACCAAAATTGTGAAGCCAAATGAGACATATCTCACACTGCTAAGAGTTTGCTCTCTCTATCACTCTCACTCTAATATTATATTTATTTTCAACTCAACTGACCTTAAAATTGGAGGTCAACAATTTTAGGTTACCCTCAGTTGGCTGTGTACTTTGCAACGTGATGCATCAGGATTCTAAATTTTGGGTTGGGGGGCGTTACTAAACGTGCAAATGAGTGGAAAACATTGGCGTTGACTTTTACAAATAATAGGAACAGGTAGGAAATCAGTATTTGCTGTTGAACTTAGTGGAAACAAGGGAAGGGCTCTTGTCCTGATGAGAACAATGCTGATGGAAAGAATAATGGATTTAGAAGCAGGCTAGAACAATACTGGGAGGATTTTTGAATTAAGCTGGAGAAGAAGGAAGCAATCGGACATACAGCAATCCTATGGGGAGGAAATTCAGACTTCATTTAGGGAGAGGGGTGGGTGGGATTTAAGGAAGTGCATGGGAGATGAGACAATGCTAAGGGGAGTGGAATATTCATCCCAAGGATTCGCCAAGTTCTGTGTGGGGGTGTGAGAGAGACTTGGAGTTTGCTTTATAAACAACAACATTAACTGTATTGGCAGCAGTAGTTGCCTTTCTGGAAAAATATGATTTCCATTTTTGAAAGCCATAGTGTTTAAGAAAAGCTATGTGCATTATGATGAGAACATAATTCTATCAGCTAAAGCTATGTTAACAGATTTAGAAGGAAAGTCTGTTCCCTGCTCTTTGAAAACACTTCCTTGAAAGCTTAGCCTGTTAAATCCCCATTTAAGTTAGACAGAAATCATATTGTTTTCAGTGAAGCTGCATGGGATGATTGGCTGCATGGGTTTTTTTCTCTGTCGAGGCTTTGTTTCTTTAACACCAAGCAGCCCCAGAAGACATGAGCATTAGCAGGATGGAGGAGACGGATTGTTTTACCTTTTCCCTTCCTGTTGCTTATATGTTTTTCCTTTTTCCATAGAAGAAAAGATGTGGGTCCTGTAAGGGGAAGACACAACTGGGGATCCTTGTGAAGTTTGATCCTCAACTGCATCGCATACAAGTAGCAAGAGACAATATACCAGGCTTATAGCTGGTCAACAAGTATGGTATGCTAGAGATAAATTCAAGCAGGTACAAAACTCATTTGCCATTAATAGTTGTATGGAATATGGTGTTCATAGAGACATCTTTCTCCCACTACAGATACACCAGTACCCACATAAGTGCCTTGGCTTGGGCATTTAGAGCAAACAGAGGAGTTAAACGAAGGAAAGGTGGATTACCAGTCAGTCTGGGTAAAAATTCTCACTGGCCATCAATGGTTCTGTAGATCCTTGGTGTAGGAAGCCAGGTCAACTACAGAATGCCTGTGGCTGATAATGTGTTTCAGTTAGTTAGTAACAGCCCAGAGTACTCTAAGGTCCCTAATTCTGATTATCTAAGGGAAGAAAGAAATTCCTCTGTAGAGTTTGTTGCTTGTATATCAGTAGTTTACTTTGCCTTTATAGTTTATTTTACCTTATTAGTTGCAGATACTTCATTTTATGCAGGTTTCCTCTGTTCCTTTAATTTAAAAATAGTGTTTTCAGTTTGAGAATGGGGGTGTATGTCCCAGGGTACTGGAGTATTTCTTGGTGATGCAACCTACAAAAATGACTAAAACAGATTTCTTGGTCTCACTTTAGAAAATGAGAATATGAATAGGTAGATTTTGGCATTTTCACAATGGGTCTAAATGGTATCATTGAGTTACAAAGTATGAGCTGGAGGCATTTTGAAGCTCTTGCCCTGGAAGCCTGAAGCCAAGTATAACTTTTGCAGTACTGTAAAGGGAAAATATCTAACCCAAACACAATTCTGTTAAAAAGCTTCTCTGTGTTGCTGATATTTGAACACACTGGAGCTTTTTGATTTCTTAGTTTTAAACTGCTCATGGCTTTAACAATCACATGTAATCTCACACAGATTTCATTTTTAACTAGTGCAGCTGCAACTTCCAAGGGAGACTGGCATTTTAATTCTTCTCTGCTGGTTTTCTTCCACTAAATAGACCTCCCCAGATGCTTTTGGTTCAGGGCGGGGGGAGAGAAAAGTACCTGTTTTTGCTTTTATTTTTTTTTCCTATGGGACCAAATGTAAAGTGACATGGGATGACTTAGAGGTAGATTGGCAAAGAGTTAAAATACTTATCCTGAGCCATTCTCCTGTTAGAGGTTACAGTCTAGGTAACTGCTTAAGTAAAAAATGGATAGGTGACCAACTGCAAGTCATTGGTGTCACCAGTTTGAGACTTCACTTCAGTTTTGACTCTACTTTAATACCATATAGGAAGCAGAGAGGAAAATGGAGTACTCATGTGTTTGTGCTCTGACGTCCACATGGCTTTTGGAGCTACTAATTTCCCCTGACAATGTTCCTCATAGTCACAACTGATCATCTTCTGTTCCTTAATTCTCTAACCCAGCAATTACGGTAAAATGCATTTAGAACTAGCTTTTAGAAATGTTTCAGTTTTTACAAAATCCTAAAACTTTCCAGGAAACAAAAACTTTACTACAGAAGTAGGTAGAAATCACCTATGAAAAGGCTGGTATACTAGACTTGCTTTTGAAGGAAGTTATTAAAACACATTATAATTTTTATTACAATGCTTTTTTTACAAAACTGACAATTTGTTATGGAAAATTCACAATCTGACATGTAAAAACTTAAAAACAAATAGTAATGAGTGTTTAAAAATATCAACAAATTAAAACAAAACTAATCAGCAAAAATGAATCAAAAACAAATGTTAAAATACTGAATTGTCAAAGCACACAAAGTGGAAAGATTTTACGTGCCTTCATAAATTAATGGGAGGGAGCCAAACAATTTTTTTTGCCCCCTCAGAAGGGGATTTTTAATTGCATTTTCTATAAACTACAAAGAAACAAGGAAGGATAACTACAAACTATGGGAGAAAGTAAAGAAAACCACTAAAACCCCAAGAGATGAAGGTCATACAAAGCTTGAAAAATTAGCTTAAATTTTTCAAAGAAAATTTTTAACGCTGAAAGTGATCATCAGATATTTCGCTTATATTATCAATTCCAGCAAAACTGACTATATAAAGAGTAATGCCAAGGCATAATTATAAATGGTTTAAGCAAACAACAGAGAACATCAGCAACTCATTAATTAACTCTCTTATTCCCCCCCTAATAGAGGGGAAAACCTCCCCGTTTTGAAACTAAGTCCTCATCAGTGTGATTGTTATCTTGTCTTCTCTCCTTCATTGCAATCTTCTTCCTCTTTATCTTCCTCTCCCGTTGACCAATGTTGTTGCAGCTATGGTTGACCAGCCTTTGCGATAGAGTTCATTTTTTCCCTTTCAATGCTTAATTTTTTCCCTTTCAATGCTTAGATCTTTGTAGTCAGAGTATCCTCCGGAGAATCTTATCACAGTCTCACCGGGCAGATTAATATTTGTGGATATGTCCATAGTTCACATCCTCGCTGTATAAACCACTTTTAATCTGGAACCGGTCCTAAAACATCCTTTAAAGCTTGTCAATGGTCCCTGCCACATGCAGGGGAAAAGGTGCTTGAAGGCGCGGCTTTTAAAAGCCACGCCAATGTTGACACGGCGCGGCGGGATCCCACGGATTCCCCGGCCGCGCCGCCTTTTCTCCCAGGCGCGATCAAACGCCGGGGAGAAAACACGCCCTGCCCGGGGGCCGGCCGAACTGCACATGTCCGAGCATGCGCAGTTCGGCTCCGGCCCGGGGTTGTGCCGTTGCAAAAGACGCGGCGCGATCAAACGCCAGCTTGCCACGCCGCGTCCTCTTGAACCACCCAAGGTAGGTGGTTCATTTTGCGGCGGTTCTTCCCGGGTTTGGGCCAGTTCGGGTGCGGAAGCAGGACGCTTCCCAGATGTGGTGGTGTGATCGCGCCGGTTTGATCCGGCCCCGAACTGGCCCGCTCCCGGACCAAATCGCTATGTGTGAACGGGACCTTAGATTCTCCTCCCATTTGTAGTCATAAAGATTAGTTAGTCGAACCTTGTCTCTATCTTTCAGCTTATAGGCCAGGAGAGGGAGCCTAATTTCTATACTTTGGAAGAGTCTATAGTTATTTCCAGTCATCTGACCTGGCCACCTTTACACACACTTCCTGAAGAAGGCTGAGGCTTCGTTCCGCTCCCAATCGCCATTTTTTGGTTGTTTACCTTTTTAAAAGTTTTGCCAAAGTCCCGAATGTTTGGTTGATCACCTCTTGGAAACTCTTTATAATAGTCCATGTTCGCTTTAGATGCCTCCCCCCTTAACATGCTTCAGAATCCTGGAATTCCCTCCCCCCTCGCTTACAAGGAGAGGGGGCTTTAAAATACCTTTCTGATGTCTTCGCTTTAACCAAACTCACATTTCAACGTAGATCTCAGCTTCACAGCATAGATCTCACCTTGATGTACGGGTAAGTCACTCAACCTCCAACCGCTTGTCCCAGTATGCGTCCCTGAGTCCAATGCTGGGAACTCAGCGGTGGGACCGTCGGGGCATAGGGCAGCCTCCCTTCACTGGTTGGTTGCTGGAGGAAAGACTACCCCCACGCCCCATGGCTAGGAGCCCATCACAAGGGCTCCAGGAGGGGTGCGTATATTCGTACCCCCTCCCATCCGCTGGTTCATGGCACACGTCTCTCGGAGCTCTGAGTAGCCATGGCCATTGCTAGGGTGCCAAACCGGAAGCTCCAAGCCAAACAAATTTCTTGAAGGAGACAGTTCAACCACTCTGAGTTTACAACAGGGAAGGTCTGGTTAGTCTTACCCTGTTAGCTATACCCTGTGTCAGATGGAACATGAGACAAAGGTTGCTGATAGATTTTAGACATCAATCCACTTCCTCGCTGTCATTTTTTGTCACTTGTTTGTCCTGATTGCTTTGGTGGGCCCCCCCCCCACTTTTCCACATGTGTTTTGCTCCCTCTGGAACTAATAAAGAGAGCAAAACACATTGGGAGGAAAAAACCCTGAAGCAATAGGGACAAACGAGTGACAAAAATGGCATTGTGGAAGTGGCCAATGAGGTTTATGATGGTATAGCTCCACTTCTCTAAGCAAGTGCCCATAAAGAGATTTGTTTTGTGTAGGTGTAATGTTTCTGCACTCCCAACCGTCATTTCCCCCACTATTTTTTTTTGTCTAAAGCTGTTCATGTAATGCATACATTATCTGAAAACAACAACAACATAGGGATGAATCCCATGGAAAATTTCCATTGATAGAAGGCAGGATAATTTTCACTGATTCCTTGCTTCCACAGTAGACTCCCCTCAAGCTGTTCCTGGGGCTCCTCTGCACCTCAGAACAGTATTTGGGGGGCAGTTTGGGCTACGGCAGGAGTGGGGAGGCAGGGAACTCCTGCACTGGTGGAACTCCTTCTGTCATGGAAATGTTTGGCAGGGTTGAGCCAAAGTATGTAATGGATTCCAAGTACTTGATGGACAACCTTTTCTATATGAATTGCTGAAATCTAACCTGATGAAGTTGTGTTCACAGATAAATTGGAAACAATCTACTATTGCTTGAACTTGCGTACTTAGAGACTGTGCCTGGAGCGAGGTTGTCAGGGGAAATGGTGGGATGTTCACCCACAGAAGCAAATACTCATCATGGTTATCCATGTGTAGAGGCAGCAAGAGTGTAGGGGGTTGTTTTCTAGGCTTGGTTGCTTTACTGTGCTCTGAAAAGCTTCTATGATATAGGAAGAATAGCTAGTTTCCTGTTCCATGTCTGGCAGGCAGCACATATTTCAGATTATTTTATAAATGGGGGTGTATGTGGTGTTGTCTCATCATGATGAATGAGTTGTCAACATTTTAGGGATAGTGTAGAACCTGAGAGGACTCTAGTGCAGACCAGCCACACACAAGAGATTTCTGAGAGTCTCTTCAGTCTCTTACTGAAATGCTTCAGACTGAGATGAGGGAGAAGAGTCCTTTCTTCTGCCATTGTACCTGCTGCTGTATGCGATACAAGTGGATGTGGTGCAGGGAGCCAGAACTCTCCTCAATTTGCTCATGGTTGCTGGACTAGCAACCTGGATTACAGATTGCATGATGAAGGTATAGAAGAAGGATTTCCCCTCCAGTGCCATGCTTCAAGGTGTGTCATCCTTTGCCCAGGGCAAAAAGCCAAGAATGAAAAACCCTGTTGAAATCTAGAGTTTTTACATTCCAGTAGGCATCTATTGGCTGGTTTTCAGCCTGAATGTTTAATTTATATATGCATCTGCTCTATACACAGTGTGTTTTTTTCACCCTGAGAAGCTTATCTTCACCCTATTGTATATATTTTAAAATGTATTTATTTTAAAATGGCCTTTATATGTGCATTGACTTTGTTGTACTTTGTTTAAAGCACAGGCCCATAAAAATATAAACTCTGTGTTTTTAAAGTGTTTGACCCTGTTGTGTTGCCCTGGTGAGTCATATGCATAGACATAAAAACTGCAAAAAGAAGACTTCAGACTGATTATATTTATACGTATTGGCATCCTAGGGAAAAAGGTAAAGTTCAGTTTATAAAACCTGGGCAAAGAAGGATGTAACTTTTTCTTTTCTCCCTTGGGCTGAATCTCAGCTGAAATAACTGACAATTTTTGGACTTACAGGAGGAAATGATGAGCTAAGATAAATATCCAGATGTTTGCTGGCCAGATGGATAATATTACATTTTAGAAGACAATGGTATACCTGTGTATTCTGACAGGAAGTTGTAAATGCAAACTTTTCATCTTTTATAGTCTTGCTATAAGTTTATCTTGGATTTATAAAAAATAGCATGTAAATTTTTGTAAGTGAGCTACCTATAACTGACCAAAATATCATAAACATACAGTGAGGAAGTAGGGTTTGAAAATAATGATTGTTATCTTTCAAACTAATTTAGCACCCTTTGTGTAAAGTTTTGAAGTCATAGGAGATCTGGCTTCTAGAAGTGCCTTTGCAGCGTTCGGAAATAGGTGTGCCATCTTTTCACAGGTTTCCTACTGACTATTCCATGTTTCAAGTTATTTATTTCCAAAACAAAAACCTTTGACTGTTTCCAATTTTCACCCACCCACACCAGTTCTCTCCCTCTCTCATCTAGTATTTTATTCTGTTTCATTTCATGCAAATTGTTGCAAGTGGTTTCTCGCATGTGAAGATGTTAAGCTCTTCACCCTGGATGACTTGGAGACTCATGCTTCACACAACATAAAGTTCTTGTGCCCACCACAGCACTTTGTATCAGTTGTGTGATGGGGGATCTGTGCCTCCCAGATGCCTGTGGACCTGATCTGATGCCTGTGGACCTGAACTATGTTATGTATGGAGAAAGCATCCACTCAATGTTGTTTTCACATACTGAAATGGTCCTAAGGAGTTGCTATTTGCTCCACTGGGAAACTAGAGTCACTTATGTATCCACATGTTGCCCCCCCCAGCCAGAATAACGAGACAGACAACGGTTTGGAATAAAACAAGGGCCACTTTATTAACTATTTAACAGAACATTGCAGCAATAACAACTAAGCAAGCATGGAACAGGCAAGGCAGGCGTCATTCCCTGACCAACCCCCTTGCCCTTGTAGGGCGGGTCACCCAGCTCTGATCGTGAGCCAACTCTCTGGCTCGTGACCAGCAGCCCAGCAAACTGGTTGCCATCTAGGAGCGCCTACCCCTGAAGCCTTTCAACCTGCAGGGAGGAGCCTGCCCTAAAAGGTTCCCAGTGGAGGTGATCACCATTCCCCACCCCGGACCCTGAAATCCGAAGGCAGTTCCCGATGACCCCCTGTTCCCTAACGGGATATGCCGTAAGGTGCTCACCAGTTCCGTTTTGCTTGCACAAACCTGCCAAGTGACCAACCTATTTAAATATCGTCCACCTCCAACATCCTTTCAGTCAATTGCCCTCAGTGTAAGAAGCGGGAGCGGAGCCTGGCCCTTTGAGACGGCCGGCTCCGCCCCCCGCATCAGGATGCAGCGTCCTCCTTCGTTGCCATCCTGATTCTTCGGGGTGGCAAAATAGCCCCCGCCCACCATCGGCGTTGCCGGGCAGGCGGGAGCTCCGTAATTTTCATAGTGGAGCCAGTTACAACTTCACAGGATTTTTCCGAATGTGAAAATAGTGCAGGTGTGGGAGGCCAGAGCCCTTTCTCCATGAGTACTGTGGGCTTGATTGGAATCAGGCCTGCATGCAGCAGCATCTGAGAGAAGCAGAGCACCTATGATATACTAAATACAAATTTATTTATTTATTAGATTTATATCTCCCCCCCTTCCTGCAAGGAGACTTAGGACTACAAGGTGTCTACAAGGGCTTGGTATCATGGGCATTGACTCCCAGGAAAAATAGGAATACAAAGGTTAGTTAAAGTAATATCAGTTCTTTCACAGTATTGCTTTTGTGAACTGTACTCTTCAACTTCTATATTCTTTCCTATAGTCAGATGTTTTCCATCCATATTGGTTATATCCTGAAGGAGGAAACTAGTACAGAGTTAAATAGGGCATATTTTTAATGTAAACTTCTATGAAAAGCCACCCCTTCTCCTTTTTCTGGCAATTTTCCAGAGGTGACTGTTAAGAGGAGCAGAAGTAAAACGTGCTCCTTGCCCTTCCTCTGAATTCTGATGGATGGTAATGTAGCCAAATCTGTCTGTTTTTCTGATGTGATGCTGAATATGAAAGACCTAATTGGATGGGAGCATGTAGTTAGTAATAATACGATTACCCAAAAAAATGGCATGGAAGCAGTAGCCAATAAATACCAGTGAAGAAAGGGAGGAGAACAGAGGGTGGTGGTTGATGTTGGAGATTGTATTACTACTTTCACAGTTGTGAAAACTCAGTGCATTGCTAGAAGAAACCAGCAAAAGAATATCAATTGCAGTTATGATTGTGCATTATAAATTTGGTTCTGTGAGTAGACTTGCAGGTATTTTTTTGCTGGGAAATACACATTTTTATCTTGTATCCTGTTTACAACTCCTCTTTTTTTAGATAAACTATGTAAACCCTAAAATAAACAGAGTATTGATCACCATTGTGTACATAATGCTTCTGTTTTAGAGAGCCATGGGATCAGCAGTTGATAGAGACCCTCTGATTCCTTGATTGAGCACATAATTGGCAAAAGCAGAGAGGATAGCACTTACCTGCATCTTGCAGCTGATACAAAATTTAAAGTCACTGCTTTTCATTTTTTGTGTGGGAAAGGGGAGTAACCTGTGCAGGTAATATTCTAACCTTCTATATGCAATTTCCAAAACTAAAGCAACTTTTGAGTTTTAAGAAATTTTTCAAGGTTCCAAAGCTGGTTTGGCCTTGTGTAGATTAAATCTCATCTTGCACAGACAGTAATTGTGGCTGTTCTTTCTGTGTGGAAGGGAAGTATGTGTGAATCAGGTACACGTACCATCCATGTGCAAATTATGTAGTGACTATGAATAAGGCCCTTGTGACTACAAATAAGGTGCCCCAGCCTTGGGTGCTCAGCATCGATTTGCTGTGGTAACTTCAGCAGGGTATTAATGACACAGAGTCCACTGTTTTCTCCAGGGGAACTGATCTCTGCCATCTGAAGAGCAGTTGCAATTCTGAGTGATCTCCAGCCCTCACCTGGAGATAGGCAGCAGTGGCTCCCCAAGAAAAAACAACTGCTTTGGAGGGTGGACTCTATGACATTCTGTTCAGCTGAGGCCTCTCCCCTCCCCAAATTCTGGCTTCTGTAGACTCCACCACAAAATCTCCAGGAATTTCCCAACTTGGAGTTGACAACCCTAGTCAGGACTGGCCCCAATGAGTTCCCCACAAATGCCAAAGTAGGCCTGGAAAGGGCCTCCTGCCAGAACCAAGCTTGGTTGCCTAGCAACAGCCACTGAGGGAGAAATTAGTCCCACAGCAGGAGGAGAAGAGAATGGTTTGACGGCCAGTAGATCACCTCAGTAGCCAGCCAGCCAGCCAGCCATGGAGGTGCCAAGCAGAAGCATCTTCATCAAGAGAGACAGCCGTTTTGACAGTTTATTCTGACAGGGTAGACTGGCCAACCCAGCAGTGGGTGGGAGAAAGGAGTAGACCCAGCACCCAGCCAATGGCACATGAGTACTCTTGTGTGGCGGTTAATGGGCCAATGGCTGATGGAGTGCACAGCACAGCCAGTGGGAGAGCTAGAAAGTGCCAATACATTAGGGCTTTTATATCAGATCTGCATGATCTTTCCATCTCAAGGTGTAGAAGAGGGGTGACTCATTTGGCTAGGTATATGCTTTATCCACCTCACCTCCCAAGGACTGCACACTACTATATATAAAGAATTTCCTCAACAGATGACATTTGAACTAATTCTAAATTGCTAGTAAGTACCAAGTACCAAGTACACATGCTTTTTAACCTGCAGCTTCCTTACAGATGATAACATCTCATATATACTGATGCAGAAAATCGTCTCATTGAGCAAGTCACTCAAATTGCCTTTTTTAAGCTGCACTGATCAGTCATTCATTTCCTGAGTTTCCTCTCCAAATTGTTATGTGAAAGTCTGTCAAGCAATTGATTACAGTAGGAATATATGAATCATTGCATAGAAATGACAGATGGTGAACTCTGTGGAAAGAAATTCAGCATGCAATAATTGCCCCCCCCCCAGTTGGAAGAAAGAGACAGACACAAGATTGGGTTTAACTAAGGGACACTTCATTAACAGTTTATACATTTGCAGCAAGGACAAACCCCAAAGTGCAGAACACAAAGGCCAAGGCTAGGGGTTGCCTCCAACCACCTTCTTGCCATATATTGGGTGACTCACCTTTGCCATGGGAATGAGCTATCCTTCTTGCTTGCAACCAGCCAGCATGGCAAACGGGGTATCACCCTGGAGCTCCCCCCCACGAAACTTGGATGGGAGGAGCCTACCCAGGGCAGTCCCAAAGGCAGTCCTTAGCCCTGCCCTGGGCTGCAAAACCCGAAGGCTGCGCCTGATGGACCCCTTGCTCTCCAGCAGGGGAGGTACCATAAGGTGCTTACCAGATCTGCTTTCAATTTTCCCACACTAACCTGCCAAGTGACTGATCCTATTTAACAGATCCTATTTAACACCCCCCCTTACCTGCCAATCAAAGGACTAACAAAAAAATCCTACCCGGCCCCAAAAGGTGACCAGCCAAAACCTGCTCTGTGTACAGTGTGGTTGGGTGGGCCGAGCACGTGGCAAAAGAGGAAGAAGGGAGCATAGCTAGCCTTAAATGCCTGCCAGCTCCACCCCCCCACCACCACCGAGGGAGGCAAAAGTAACCCCCACCCTCAGGTGAATCCTTCTAGATCTTGGTGTGATTTAATCTTGGTCAACCCATTTATTAGCATTTGTTACTGAGAGAGATGTATATGGCATCTGTCAGAGGAGGGGTGAGAATTTGTGTCATTGAAAGGTTTAGTGCACAATAGCACAAGGAATCTAAAATTCTAACCTGTGGTTAGAAACAGCTGAAAGAAGGCACTGAACTGAGCCTGTACCTTGCAGTCTTGGCTATTGTTATATTTTTGCAGAGTCCCACAGGCAAGCCTAACATGAACAGTACAGAGACTTCACATCCTGGCTCTTTTGATTCTTTTGTCTGCCCTCCAACCTGCACCGCCAGGAATTTTCAGTTGAGAAAGATTTATGAAGCCCTCACTAACAGGGTCAACCCTGTTATATCATCAGAGGGCTCTTTCTTAAAAATAATATCATCCATCCACAGCTCTGTAGGGTGGCCTCTCTTGGCATCAGTGTTCTGTGTTTGTCTTAACAATCTGTGCACACAAAAGCCCCCAACTCCAGAGAGGATGTCCATCAATTCTGTTAGGCACAGTAGCTCAAATGGTTGTTATCTGTCAACCTTGTGTCATCCAAAGTAACTGATACGTTGGAGGGTTGCTGTAAACTTCAAAGGGGTAGAACTGAGCATCCTAAGGAGGGGTGCTCAGTTTTAGAGGTTTCCAGAACAGGCAGCCTAAGAAGAAGGTAATGAGTGTTATTTTTGGAGGTGTAGGGTGTTTGGAAGAACTCTCTCTCTCTCTCTTTCTCTCTCTCTCTCTCTCTCTCTCTCACACACACACACACGAGTAAACAAGCATATTAAGATAGGTTTCAAATTTCCTGCAATTGATTGCCAGCATTAAAAATATGAACTTAAAGTAAGAAAATGGGAGAAACATTGGTGGATGTGAAAAGGCAAAATTGTTTTGTATGTAGAGAACTTGTAAATATCAATAGACCGTTTCTCATGCAGCTGTCTTTCTTGCCATTCATTCAAATGAATTAATCATTCAAATGAACTAATCAAATGCATTCTTGCTTTATAAGAATGATGAAACAATAAATAAAAGGGGTGTTATGTTTTCCTGTTTCTCCATCACAGTCAGTGTTCCAAACAAACTGTCTCCTGTTTCAGGAATTTAAAAAAAAATAATAATCCTGGGTACTTAGCCAGGGATTTTTGAGAGTTAGTACTCCCACTCTTCTTTGTCATGTGCCATGGGATTTCTAACATCCGCAAAACAGACAGGAACCTGGTTTTATGCCTTAAAAAAAAGAATGGATTTTTCCCCACCACATAATCTGTAGTGCAATTACCAATAAAAAAGTAATATTTAAGTACTATAAACTGTGCAATCTGCAAGGGATTCCCCCCCCCCCTGTAAAACTCAAGCCTCAAAGTAAAAAAGACATCAGGAATTTACATCAGTGAGTTTCACAGTGAGTATAAAAACTACTAAAATGGATTAGGTGGCCAGGACATAAGGCCAGAAGGGTGGACAGGAGAATAATGTGTGTCTTAGAAGCCCAATACCCCAAGCAACACAGGTCATGCTAAGATCTTCTGTGTGTTCTGAGCCTTCTGCAAACTATCTAAGATCTGCTGGTGTTCTATGGTGCTCACCTCTTGGCCTGCATATCGCATGCAGATTTTGGAGGTCTCTGGGCCTGCGATGCAGACTTGAGCCCTTTGACTGGAAGAGGAACATTGTTCCTATGTGACCGGTGAAGATGATCTAATTTGCTCCAAGTATACTTTGGGGTGGTTTGCTTTCTCTCCTGCTTTCGTAGTTCACAGATTTACAAGTAAATGGATCTGTTCAGAGGTCCTTTACAGGGTCTTCCCCACCCCACCTGCCTACCAAGAGTCCCAGATCTTCTCACAGTTATGCAGGAAAATATACATGGGAGCTTGAATAATAAGGGAATACATAAAGGAAAACTTATATAAGGGAAAATATTTTTATGTCAAATAAATAACTTTTATTTTATCTAATAGCCATGTGTGGATGGAAAAACACACACAGCAGAACCACGCAGAGGTAGGATTTAAGTTTCTGCCCAACAATTGTAGCTACTATCCAAAGAAGGACACAGGAGAAGGAATGCATGAGCACAGAGGGTGGGGAAAAGGAGACACCACAAGGTCTGTGGCAGAGTTTAAAAATGCAGAGGAACATCGGTGTAGACTTTCCAATTTCCCGGGGGGGGCTGGGGCTGGGCCAGAGGCATTGCTTTGCTAGGAGCAAGGGTGGCTCCCGGGGGAGGCTGAACACCTTCCTGAAAATTTCGGCGGGGGCTGAAGCCCCGCCGCCCCCACGAAGATTACACCTATGCAGAGGAATGGAGAGCCAACTGTTTAAAGAAAATAACTTGGTTTATTAAAGAAGAAACAAACTCTGACAGAACAGAAACTTAACTAACTGCTGTGAGAGACAGGGAGGGCTCAGTTGTAGCAGGAAGTCTCCAAAGAGCCAATCAAGAGACAGGAAGGACATAATTTGAAACTGTGGGAAAACTCTAATCTATTTATGCTAACTAGTAGTCCTTCAGCTGTCCCCTATGGGCTGTTCTTCTGATCTTCTTCACGTCGGTGCACTATAGACCTTGTGTATTCCAACATGTGGTGGGGGGAGGAGAGCCAGGGAGGAGCAGAAGAAAAAGTGGCATCTCATGATGAGAGGAGGAAGGAAGGAATTAGAGCAGAGCTATCAATGTGAGAGGGAGGGAAAGTGCTAAGAAGGCAGGAGGAGCAGAAGTATGGGAATGGCAAGGGGAGGAGAAATCTGAAAAAGAAAGGGTCGTAGGGAAAAGTGGGAGCTACTTCAAGAAAGAGAAGTGGGGGGAAATTAGGGGTAGGAAAAGCAGGGCTGACAAAGGCGGGAAGAAGAGCCAGTGAGCTGGCTGGGGGAGAGGAATGGGATTTCCTCTCCCTGCACGTTGTCAGGGGTCTTCACTTATTCTATTTATTTTGGCTTGGATTCTAACCTTCCTTTCTGTTTGTGTTGGATACTTCTACTTGCGGAAGAGAAGAGGGCAGTTTTGCTGATCCCCCCCCCCATACTCTGACCCCCCAAGGTATTCAGAGAATCCACTGATCCATGAGAACATAAGTCTGAGGTCTGTATAAGAGTGCAGCAGGAGGAGGAAGGGGAGAAAGCTGCCATTTATGCAGTGCAGCCTCACTTGTACTGCACGGGATCCAAGTTTTTAAACTTAATTTATTGGGGGGGGTTATACATCCCTCAGAATTTCTTGGGAACAGAATGGTGGTGTATAAATCATTTAAATAGCAAAACGTTTATACCATTTCTGTTGAAAATGTCTGTGTGAGTTTATGACTGAATTAAAACGCATAATAGAATAAAAAACCAACAACAAATAAACATAAACCCAACTAGCAGTCAGGATTGATCTAGATCCAGAGTGGTTTGAAATGGCCACTTTCTCATAGACAGACTTAATTATCTGGTGAAGTTTGGAATTCATGGACATTCCACTTCCACAAGGGTAGGGGATTTGTCTGTATGCTTAGTTCCTGTGTGGTTGATCCAGTTAGATTTCGAGTTCTTGAGATTTTTCAGTTGCTTCTACTAACACTTCTGTCAAACTCCTGGTTGGCCTGAATAAAGAGTTGGCACAGGCAGTTTAAAATGATGGATATGCACTCGCCTATTGTTTTGAGCTCATCTGTACAAATGGAAATTGCAGGAAGTGAAGCAGCATGGATGTCTGAAACGGAGGCAGAGGGAGGTATGAGACAAATCTAACCAATAATGAACTAGAACTCATTTTAAAGAGTTACAGCCATTGAGTATAATGATGGTGAATTACTTCACTTGCACAGTGTTGACTGGCAGAGCTTTTCTGGGTGATTCAGGGCAATATGGGATGTAGACCTGGCAGAAAATAAGTTTGCTTGGGAGTCTGTGATGTTTGCAAAATACGTACTAATGAAATTGTTCACGTCCACACAAACTTGGATTTCGCACAGGAGATGATAAGGTATTCACAGTTGTTTGAATGAGTTTCAGATGTGTTCCCTTGACGACTAGGACAGTTTTGAGTAGCTGTCCATCCTACAAGCTATATAGCCAGGCCCACCCAGCCATAAGGCAGACCTAGGCGATTGCTTATGGCACTAGAGGGCTGTTGGGTGCCCAGGCTGGCAAGTAGCAAATTGGCAACCCTGAGCAGCACCCTGGGCTCATGCTTTGCTGCCTGGGTTTATTTGGCCAGGGTCTGTTTGCCTGGCCTGCCTTCCCCAACCAACCCAATCTCTTGTCTCCTTGAAGGAGGGAGAGAGGAAGAAGGAGCAGGCAGCCTCCAGCTCTACCATTATCAGCCTCCCCACTCAACTGGCTTACAGGGCAGCAGTGTCTTCTTCTCCCCACTTGGGTCCATATGCAGTGGTTTGGGTGTGCCCAGCTCATTCCCAGTGAATTGACTGGTCACGGCTTTATGTACACCCCAGCTGGTTGCAACATAGGAAGTGTGGCTGGTGGTGGGGGGGTCAAGTGGCTGGCCTAGGGCACCCAAAACCCTGCATCCTGACAAATTTTATTGTACCATAAAATTCCAGTGGAAGCTATTTCAGTATGAATGAAGAGGATTCTGAGGTCTATAAGGAATGAGTTTTGATGATCATATTGAAAAAGCCTTCTTTGGATCTATCACATTCAGCAAACTATCGACAAACATTGTTAGTGGTTAGGTTCATTAAGTGGGTTGTGGCTGGTCAGCTGTCACTTTTCTTGGAGGAGGCTATTTTTCTATCCCCATTTCAATCTGCATTTGGCCTTGGTTTGAGGTGGAATGGAAACTCCTTTCAAGATATTGGTGGATAGCCATCCCAGGAGATACACGAGGCATGTACCTGTTGATTCTCCTGGACCTCTCAAGTACTTTCAATACTATTGACCATAGAATCTTTATGAGTCACCTGGCAAGAGTGAGGAAGTGTTGGCTTGCTGTGGTTCTACAGTGGCATTGGGAAATGCCTGCTGTGTATGTGCTTAATCACATTATGTACATTCCTTGTGTGTGTTATGTGCAGTTGTCACTTACAGCTTACAGCTGCCCTATGAATTAATGACCTCCAAAGCATCCTATCATTAACAGCCTTTTTCTGGTCTTACACACTGAAGTCAGTGACTTCCTTTGTTGAGTCAATCCATCTCATATTGGGTCTTCCTTTTTTTCTAATGCCTACTGCATTCCTTGTACTTTACATATTTGCAGGTAGTGCCTGACATAGTTTCTTGGCACACAAATGCCAAATAGAGCAATTACTGCTCTGTGTATTTTTCAGTGCATAATTTTCATTGTTGCCATGGGATATCCTCTGGGAGCTAGGAAGGTCCCTGTCCTTTTCTGGAACATTTTTTTCTATGATTATGGTTATTTGCTGCAGCATTAGATTAAGCAGACCTCTGCTGTATGTGTTTGTGTATTTGCCTTTCTCCATAGCTATACCCAGCACCAAATTGCCAGTGCTGGGGAATTTAAAATATATGTCACTTTCATTTTAAAAAAAAAAAACATGCAGAGAAAGCATCCTGAGAGAAACTTGCAAGTGTGCATATTCTTGTTTATTTGGACTGAGGCATTAATGATAGAGCATATCTTTTATTTCATTCAACACGGTGAGACTTCTAAAAACACTATCCCCATGTTTAGCTAACAATAATGCTAGGAAAAGTTGAAGACAGCAGGAAAAGAGGAAGAGCCAACATGGAATGGATTGACTCAATAAAAAAAGCCATGGCCCTCAGTTTGCAGGACCTGAGAATGGCTGCTAATGATAGGACGTTTTGGAGAACGTTAATTTGTAGGGTCACCAAACGTTGGAAGTGATTTAATGGTACTTCACACACATATAGGTTTATCATTACCCCGGGGTGGGGGGTGGGCTGCCTGCTTTTAGGGCCCCTGATCTCCTGACCCAGATCTGGCCAGTGGGGGAACCCCACCACCAAAGTCCCAAGATCATGCCAATGTGCCTGGCGCAATGATGTCACCCAGAGGTGATGTCATTGCACTGGGCACATCACTAGGGGGGACATAGAGTTTCTGGCTGAATGCTATAGTACCCCACCCGGCGACGTTCCTAGCACGATGACGTCACTTCTGGGTGACGTCATCATGGTGTGCATGCTATGCACACCTGCCAGAAGATCCTGAGGAGAAGCCAGGAGTCCCTCGCCAGCGGAAAGTAGGGACCTGGCAACCCTACACAAACAGACACACAGATTTAGTTTATAGTCAAGAAAGTCAAGTTGCAGTTTGGTGATTTTCTTTGTGATTCTGCCTTTTGGTAGACAAAAGCTACAATCTTAAGAACGCTTTTCTGAGGGTAAGCCCCACTGAATAAAATTGGCTTTACTTCTGCAGAGACCTGTTTAGGATTGCTTCCTAAGCCTGTTTATATATTAGAGCATGGAGGTAGGTTTGAAAACTGTCTCCAGGATGTGTGGGTGGGGTGGAACTGGTATTTCTGGGAAAGAGGTGTATCAATAGATGCCAGGCCACAGTTGGTTTTGTTGTTGTTGTTTTGTGACTGTTCACTAGGGTTGCCAGTCCCCAGGTGGGAGCAGGGGATCCCCTGATTTCCTGGGTCCAGCCAGCTATGACCCCATGTGACATCCCCGACTTGATGACATCACATGGAAGTGACATCGTAACATGGAAGTGACATCATCACACTGGTGACGTTGTGTGGTGATGCTCTGGCTTTTGGGCAAAACTCCCAGAAAGTTCCCTCCCACCCCCTGCCAACACAACCTGGCAATCGTACTGTTCACACATTACGTTAAGCCAGTGTTGTGCAGCGGTTAGAGTGTCAGACTATTTAAGAGACCCACATTCAAATCCCCAATGTGCCATGGAATTTTGCTCTGTGACCTTGGCCCTGTTGTGATTTCTCAGCCTAACCTACCTTGCAGGCAGTGTTCCCTCTAAGCTTAGTTAGTGTGAGCTAGCTCACAGTTTTTTAGCCTCCAGTTCCTAGATTTTTGGATTAGCTCAGGAAGAATGGCTCTAGAACAAACTAATTTATTCAGTAGCCAAATCGCTCACTCACAACTTTAATGCAAGTAGCTCACAAAGTAGAAGTTTTGCTCACAAAACTCCACAGCTTAGATGGAGCATCACTTGCAGGTTTGTGTGTTTGAGAATAAATTTGCAGAAGGGAGAGCAATCTAAACTGCCCTGAGCTCCTTGGAGGAAGGGCAGGATAAAAATGACCTATATACTATTGATTGATTGATTGAAGTATTTTTACCCTTCTTATCTTCTAGTGTTACCAGCATGTAGCTGGCAACCTGCAGGAGTCCAGGATGCATGGGGACATGGGAAGAGTCAGCACCGACATCATGCCTCTCTAGGGATTGCCAAATGATAAAGCCACAGAGTTTCTATGGCTATGATAAAGCCACAGAGTTTCTGATGATTTCTAGTGTATACTGGCATCAGTTATGGGTTTTCCCTGGAAGTGATGTCATGGTGTTGAGGACTGCAATTTTTCTCCTACCACAGGAGCTGCAACAGGAAACAGCATCTGGGGCAGGGATCCCCTGACCCTGGTGGGAAATTGGGAAGCCTGTTGTCTTCTTGCTGGAGTCTCAAAGCAGCTGGTGAGAAACACACAAATATAATTTAGAAGGCATATTTAAAAATATGTACAATCCGGAGACTTTGGTGTTGGTACGGCAAGAATGGTCAACACCGGGAAGCTCTCCCGTGTGCTGGCCAGATCAATGATTTTTAAGAGGAGTTCGGGGGCTCCCAAACTCCACTGAGCTCCCCGATGAGGAGCACAGTGCAGCGGGCTCGATTGGGACTCCCCACAAGCAGCAGCAAGTGGATGGGAGTCCCTTTTTTTTGGCCCCCCGAAGGGGATTTTTTAATTGCATTTTCTATAACTAAACACTACATGAAAAAATAAAGGAGGGTCTACAAACTATAGGAATAAAGGAAAGAAACCTCTAAAAACCCAAGAGTGGGTGTCATACAAATTGCTTTAACAAGATTACAAGCTTATGTAGCTAGGTATTCGTATAAAATCATTGAACATGTTCATCAACTTTCTATTAAATTTCTGCTCAAACTTAAACATCATCTACTATGACTTCATAAAAGGCCCAAGAAAGCTTATTTTAACCTTTTTTTAAAACTTCAGAGATATAATAACAAATCATTTTTTCTCCTTTGGCTTCCTCAATTTATAGCCTCGTTTTGGGGGCACTGCCCCCAAGTTCGAGTCTGATTCTTTACCAGAAGATGGCTCTGCTCCATCTGTGCCATCCTTCTTGGGGCTGTCTTTTTCTTCTTCTCCTTCTCCTTCTGCTGGGCGACTATGAAGATGCAGGAATTCACTGGCTTTTTCCACAGTGTCAGGGTTTTTTTTCAATTCACAAACTTAAAGATGAGTCCTTCAGGCAGAATCCATCTGTAGACAATTTGTTTCTTTTGTAGAAATGCGACCAAGTCTTTATATTTGCACCTTCTCTTCCTCTTTCAAATGGAATATCCTTTAAAACCTTTATCTCTTTGCCCTTGATTTTCAGGGTAACTCCATTAGCTGCTTTAAGAATCTTATCTCTGATGTTCCTTCTGGAGAATCTCACCATCCCTTCTCCTGGAAGGTTATTATTCCTTGTAAATTCTGTATACGATCTATAGACCATATCAATGTCGTTTTGCAAAGTATCCACTTTAATATCTGCCATTTGCTCCAATGCTTCACACATTGTCTGTGTGAGATTCTCCCATTTTTCCTCAGAAATTCCCTGAAACCTTAGGACATAGCTTGCGTTTTCCATTTGTAACTGTAGCAGTTGGGACTCATCTGTTTGTTGCTTCTCCATTGTCTGCATTTGTTTTTGCAGCTTTTTGCTGTTGGTGTCCACTTCTTTAAGTTGCTGATCTATTTGGTCTGTTTATTTGACAGTCTCGTTAATTTGAGCTTGCTGCATATCCAGCTTTCGATTTATCTTCGTCATTTGTTCCAGCAGAGGGCGTAGTGCTTCGTTTAATATCCTTTGAAGGTCTAAGTTTGTGTCCTTTCTGGGAACAACACTCGCTGGGCTGGCACTTCCAGTAACCTTAGCTTTCACTATCTTCTCCTTCTCCTCTTTCCTCGTAGAAGGCGCCATTTTGGAGGAATTGTTTACTTTTCGTCAGAAGTTATCACAGTCTCTAAAGTTCTCAGTTACGCTTAGTAAGTTCTTAAAAGTCTTTTATTTCAGTCTTTTTTGCTTTGAAAGCCTGCCCCCTGCTTTAACAATAGAATTCACTTTAACTCTGTCTTATCGGAGGAGAGTCCCCTCCTCCCCTTGCTTCCCACGGGGCGGCTTTAGCTCTTTTCAGTGTTCTCGCTTCAACTTAACTCACAGTTCAATGATTAGACGATTTCCATTTCGCTTATGTTGCCAATTGCTAGATCACCCAGCGCTTGATCCGGTGTGCACTTCTAATTCCATCTGGAAACCCCATGGCAGGACCATCGGGGCATGGATGCCCCCCTTTCACCGGCAGGATCGCTGGCGGAGAAGCCATCTAGTGCCCCATGGCTTGGAACCCATCAGCAAGGGTTCTGTGTGGGATGCGGACAATTGCAACCCCTCCTAGCCATTGGTTCTGGCAATCATCTCCTGGAAGTCCAGGAGAGTGACTGCCATAGTGAATGCCAAAACCAGAAGTTCCTGTGGATGGGAGTCCTTTGATCACCTTGAGGCAAGAACCGATTGAGAGCATCCATGCCAGGCATGGACATGAAGCTGTGACGACTGGAGCAATGGGGAGAAGTAGAAAACTTCAACTGAACTGCTTAAAAACACTAACACTGTGAGTAAATGTACAAGCAACAACATCAGAGACTCCCCATTGATCAAGCCCCCTTTAAATCTATTGAAAACACAAAGGATTAGAGGGGTGAAGAATTTCTTCCTTTCCCCCCCGTCTTTCTTCAAACGGCTAAGAAAAGATCTGGAAGCATTCTTCAAAATGGCTTGGGCAAAAGAAGAGAAGGTTCTGATTTGAGAAAAAAACTGTCAAATAAAAATATTGATCTTTCAATATTGTATAGTGGATTACAAAATTTTGGAAATATCTTATTTGGCTTTGACTTTCAGGGAAATAAGAGCTGCTGTGTTTGGAATTACAAATAAAACATCTGGAATTATATGAACTATATGAAGACCCTTTAAAGGATTACAAATAATTATATTTTAATAAGCATCACAACTAAAAAGAAGAAGAATCAATAAGAACTATTAGGAATTTAATTTGAATTTTTAATGTTATACTCTCATAACATACTTTGTCTTGGTTTGTTGAAATTATAAAAGTACATCCTGTCTTCTCTGCACTGTTAAGAATTGATAAGAATGCTGGCCTTGGTTGAAATTGTTTCAGTCTTTAATATGACTATAAGGGTTATTGTTTTGCAAATATAGAAGTGGCATGAATGTAAGGGTTTTTTTACTGAAAGGCAATCTGAAAGACTCTGTTTTTTAACTTTGGAATGCTCGTGTTTTTCTTTAATGTAATCATAATAAAACCTGCTGTGTAAGTATAGGTAGCCGTGTGACGATAGAGGCTGTACTGACAAAAAGTTGGAGAGATCCCCTGTTTTTAACAAGATATTTTGGAAATGGCTGGCGCAGGCAAAGATACATTGTTGATCACAGACTTTAAACGATTAATACAGGAAACAATCATAACAGCAGTAAGAATACCTGTGGGAAAAGCTATGAAGGATGTACAACCTAAGTTTGACCTACTCTTACAGCAGAGCACCAATCAGAAGGAAGAGCAAACTGGCATGACATATTGATACATATTGATACAGAACATATTGATACAGAAGATACAGATGAAATCTACAATCCAATGGATATGACTTACAAAACATATCCAAATAGAGACAAACTGACTGAAGAACAGAACATGAGAGTCCATGAAAGAATGATAAGAGATGGAATTATTGAACCAGCAAATGAAATATCTACCCAAAGAGAGAGAAAAGAATCCATGGAACCTCAAACTACTTTAAAAATTGATTATAGATGGTTACCACCAGAAGACACTTGTCTCATCTATAAGGGAAAAAGGCACAAAATTAAGACTTTAAGATTTAAGAGGAGAAATCAGAGAATGAAGAAGAGGATGAAAATCTGTGGAAAAGCTCCAAAATATTGTGGATAAGAGAGAATACACAAGCATCAAATTTTTGGATAAGGAAGAAAACATAGTCTCTCAAGAAGTTAAAAAGGTCTGAACAATATAATTATCATACAGCTATTCAAAACTCCATAAATGAATTGAAAGATTGGAAAATATACCAAAAGAGTATAAAAATTGATTTTTTAAACATATATGAAAGATAATTGTAAGAATATAAGGTGAATTTTGGAAAACAAATACTGAGGTATTTAAATAGGTAATTTGATGAAGTAATGAAATTCCCTACTATTTAGATACCTATGTAAATGCTTGTGTATGTATGAAACTACATGGTTTAGATTTTGAAATTGATTGAAGAATACAATAGTTAAAGTATACAGACATATAACCTCCTATAGAATACAAAAAATTATATTTAAAAATATGCAAAAGATTTTTGTAAGAACATAAGGTGGAACACGAAAAACAAATATGGTATGATGTATCTAAGCATGTAAATTGATGGTGTAACTGAATCCCCCACATTTATGTATTTGTGTGTTTTGTCTGTATGATGTCTGTCTTTATTTAAAAAATTAAATCTTTTAGTAAAAAAAAAGAAATATGTATAATCCAACTGCAACACCGTGGGTTACTATGGATCCACTGACTCAGTTTACTCAGGGCCACAGGCTGTGTGCCGTGGGTTAAGAGCCCTTTGGCTCCTACCAAGAGGCTCATGATTTATTCCACACCCAAGCCTAAACAATCTATAATGAAAGAAGGAGCAAATGCTCAGTCCAGATCTCACTTAGCTGGCAGTTTCCCCAAGACTCCCTCTTTGTGCAAATTCATGCATTTTTAAATTTTATTTTATTTATTATTCGATTTATTACCCCGCTCGAACCCCCGCTAAGGGGTCTCTGAGCGGCTTACACTTGATTCTCATACCTAATCTATGGCCACAGAAACACAGGGTGGGGGACAATCCCTATCAGCACCCAGTGGAGGTACCGGACAGTCTCTGGGTCGGTATTCCTCGGCTCGATGTCTCGGCTGTCTTCTGGCTCCATTTTTCGACGGTCACTCCTGCGGTGAGTCAGCCGGGCCCCTCCGACGTGCGGCGCGCTACGGCGCGGCTTCAGCTCTGTCCTTCCGGCTCTGCCGTGCCTGCGCCGTCCGCTGTCCCCACGTCATCCGACTCCGCCTCTCCGCCGCCGTCTGCTTCCGTCGTTCGAGCTGTACCGGTGTAACAGGCCAGATTAACCCCCCGGCCAGAGTATCCCCGGAGGGGTTACTCTGGCCTAGCCTAGAATATCCCCGGAGGGGTTACTCTGGCCTAGGCTAGAGTAACC
>NW_015161981.1:331552-331752 GCF_001447785.1 Gekko japonicus | reverse complement strand
CGCCAGCAGATGAAGACTTTCAACCCACTACCAAATTCTGTAAGAAAGTATCTTAGCACCACTCTTGGCCTTTCATTTGTAAAGGTTGTGTACTGTGGACGCACAAGGGAGCTTGGGCATCCACGGCGTATGTATAAAACCAAAGGTGATGGGAACTGCTACTTCCGGGCCATCAGCTACATCCTGACAGGATCAGAGAA
>NW_015161981.1:326176-330510 GCF_001447785.1 Gekko japonicus | reverse complement strand
ACTCTGGCCAGGCGGAGATTAGTATGGGCTAGCCCAGAGTAACCCCCCAGGGTTAAAAAGAAGAAGAGATTGGATTCAGCTGACATTTAACTTACCACTCTGGCCAGGCGGGGGTTAGTATGGGCTAGCCCAGAGTAACCCCCCAGCCAGAGTAACCCCGGGGTTACTCTGGCCTGGGCCGGCAGGGGTTACTCTGGCCAGGGGGGGTGAATCTGGCTGTTACAGCCGGCCAGATTAACCTGGGGTTACTCTAGCCTAGGCCAGAATAACCCCTCAATAACCCCTCCAGGGTTATTCTAGGCTAGGCCAGAGTAACCCCGGGGTTACTCTGGCCGGGGGGTTAATCCGGCCTGTTACACCGGGACGCCATCTTCCAGCTGCTTACTCGCCGCCTCTCCGCTCCACCAGTCTTTGACACTCCAACAACCCCCTCGACGGGGGAGGGTGCCCCCTACCCTCTAAGGTAGGTACCCATTCATCTACTTGCGCATAGGTGTTAATCGGCGCTTTCGAACCGCTGGGTTGACGGGAGCTGGGACGAGGGCCAGTTGCTCACACTGGCTGCGGTGGGAATCGAACAGCTGTAACAGCTGTTCAAGGATGTTACTGGCAGGCGTTTAACCTGGTCAAAGTGATAAGGGGAAACCCTCAAGATAGATTTGTAAATAATAGCAGAACATTTAAGCAAAGCTCAAACTGAACACAGTGAGAATCTATCCATTTTCAAATAGGCCAGTTTATCTGGGTTAGCTGATAAAAACTGTAAATATTCATTTTTTAAAAAGTGTAATGAGAATTGACTCAATCAATTAACTTTTAAAAAATCACATACATTTGAATTCAGTATCTAAGCCAAGCTTTGAAAATTGGCACAGGACAGCAAAATGTACTGCTGTTCGTGTTGACAGCATGTGACATGACCAAAGTCCCAGAATCCAGTGTTTTGCTTGGCTTGATTGGTTGCATCGCATTCCTTGTGCTTCTGCACCCCATTGACTATACCAGTGACAAGATCTCTTAAGTCAATCAGCAGACAAAAAGTCAACAACGATTCAGCATATTGTGCCCATGTGCTAAACTCTACAGCTTTTTGGTAGATAAAACTTTTTTTAGATGATTAGGAGGCAACAAAATATTTCCATGCCTTTCTCTTGCACTCTTTTTCACTGACTTGTGATTTGCTTGGTTTGCTTGCTCTCCAGTGTTTCAGCTTGCAGATTCAAATAAAAAAAATAAATCCAAAATGGTATCTTCGAAGAGGAGTTCTGCTGTTGGGCTATTTTCACCTCTCTCTTTTTTGTCTTTCTGTACAGTTGGTATGTCTCCCAAATTTGTAATTCATTAATCACATAACTGTTAAAGTGTTAATGGCTAAAATGACATGAATACAATACACATGATTTACCCCACACTGCATGTTAAACTAATAAAAATATTCCACTATTCAAAGCACTTTCTGCACATTATCTTGCTGTAACCTTTACAAAAGCTCTGTAAATGGGTTCATTTTGTGAATCCCATATTGCAGATCAGGGTGGGGGTGAGGTAGAGCTGAAAGAGGCAATCACAGTCATAGCTCTTAGTCACTTAGCTCTTAGTCAGTAAGCTACACCAGCTCATAGACGAATCCTGTCCGATGCATATTCATTTGATAAATATCTGCGTTGTTTATAAATGGCATTATTTGTTCAGAAGGGGGTGGCAGTCATCATCTCCTTCACTACTGGTGACTGGTGCTTTCAGCTCTGATAGTACCAACCCTGTGCCTTGCATGACCTTTACCCAGATAAGGGGCACCACATTCATCACATAGTGTCCCTTCGTATGCATAGGACCAATAATCCATAGGATGGTCCATACGTGGAAATGGATGCTGAGTGCACTGATCATTTCCTTTGGATTAAGATAAAGAAACTAAACTATTCCATGCAAAATGTCTGTGTAAGGGAACAAATATACTATGAAATGCACATCGCTAACTGTACAGCCAGTGTCAAATGTGGGTTCTCATAAGGAGGTGTTTGTGGCATAGTGGTATAGTGATAAATGTTAAAATCCTTTACTATTGGGGGAGAAGCTAACTCTATGGAAGCAATAGCACTTCCCTTGGTAAGTGCAGGAGCTTGGCTTCTCTGCATTCCTGGATATTTGATATTGCTTGTGTATGTTTTTTCAAAGGTGCTTTTTAGCCATGTTTGGGCAAATGTCCAACTGCACTAGCTTTTCTCTTGTGACACACAATTAAAAACTTACTGGTAACTGATAAAGTGTATTTATCTTTCTGTAACTAGAATGTGATCATTTGTCTTCCAAGAACTGGTAGAGCCTGGATGTTTTCCTAAGTGGCTCACTGGAACTACCAAAGGTAAATGCTTAGAACTGCTGACTCAACAAATAAAAATCAGAAAGTGTATGATGCACGTGATCTTGCAAAGTGATCTATAATCAGTGAGTTGCAACCCTTCCCTAAAAAAAAAGAAAGGCCCCAGGAAAGTGAGAGCTAAGCCAACACATTGATGGGGTGCACTTGAACAATATTTTCCAAAGTAGACTAGAGCTAGTGTAGAAGCTTATGTTTATGAGGTTTGAGCAGGAAATTCCTGGTTCAAATCTTTCCTCAGTATTGAATTTGTTAAATGGCCTTAGACAACTCCTCTGGGTCAGTTTTGATTATACGCAAAACTGTGATTAGGAAATGTATATTTTGGCATGATGTCTGAATTAACAAACCTTAATTATGGGTATTGCTACACCTCCAGGGGACACTGGACTGGGAGATGGGAGTGGAAAGCAAAGAGCAAATGAGAGCCAGACAAGAAGAGCTCAGCCATGGTTTTCCTGATTTGATTATCATTTGACATGATATCTGACTTAAGCCATATGAATTAACTTCATATGCATACTGGTTCCTGAGCCTTGCAGGATAAAAATTTAATTGATGCAAGTGTATTTTAAGGGGAGATAGTCTTTCAGCTTTCTTTTTTTAATGGCCATCTTGAACCATCTCTAAAAGTGCTGTCGCTTGGGATATGTGGACAATATGCTAGACACTTAAAGCATTCTCGAAGAATCTTGTTAGCAGCAAATGCGTGCACCCTAGTCCTGTGCTTTGAATGTATCAATGGAAGTCCAGCACTAGAGGGTTTTATCTAGTAGTATAACTGATTATTTTGCTGAAAAGAAGAGTCATTACTATCTGGTCTATACATTGACCTACTATTAAAAAACAGTACAACTTCAATGGAAATTCATTGATACTTCTTTTCATGCAAAATTTGAACAGGTAGAAATAAGAGAGTACAGATGATACCTAGCTCTAATTCCCGTGGCTGCTGTCCTAGACTGCTGAAGCAAGGAGCATGCATGCAGCAAAAAATATTTTGAGAAGCTTGGTAGATTGGTGAAGCTACTTTTATACTGAAAATAAGCCTGCCAGGTCATTTTTCTTGATGTACTTCAGTAGAAACTTCTTAAAACATCTCACTGTGTGTGTGTGTGTGTGTGTGTGTGTGTGTGTTTCCCTTCCATCTGTATGATGGAGAACTAGAATAAATGACCTTTAACATCTCTCCTTTAAGTGGTACTCCCATTCTGGCCTGATGTGAAAAGAAGTCTTGGTCATGCTATCTGCGATTGTGTCCAGAAAGCACTACCTTCTTGATGGCAGAGGAGACATGGCAGAGGAAAGAAAAAGAATAGCGAATAAAAGTGGTGATAAGAGACACAAGGACATAAGGCTTATGAATTTGATTTTGAAATTGGATAACCCTTTGCTCAGAATACTGGTTTATTGCCTTGCTCCAGAAATGAGGTGAACATATTTAAATATGTGGACAGAACAAAGGGAAATGATGGGATATCTAAGCTTTCCTATGGCCTCCAAGCATTTTTCATCACTTCTTGACCAAACCTTTCACTAAAACAGCCTTTCCTAACGTGATTAATAGAACAATAGACCTAATGGTGAGAGGAATAGGAGTCCTTCTGTGAATGTTTTTCTTCCTTTCTTAAAATGTGGATTCCTCAGCATCATCTCTTTCTTCTTGGCAGTACATGATGAGCATCAATCTGGTTATACTCTTCTTCCAAGTCAGCGTAATCGAACCCCCATTATTCTCCTCCTGAGAGGATTGTTAAGTTCATTCGTCTTAACTGTTTTTCAAAGGGGGAAAATTGGCCTCACTTCAAAACTCTCTCTTCTGGATACCTTCAGAGTCTTAAATCCTACTTAAAAGCACCACACAGTGATGCAACCTTCCTGGTCACTTTTTCATTATGGTTGGGAGGTTTGGATAGACAAATAATTGTTAAATACATCCTAGGCTGTGCTCCCT
>NW_015161981.1:296074-326127 GCF_001447785.1 Gekko japonicus | reverse complement strand
GCTCTGTTGTCAGCATTTTCTTTTCCCTCTCCCTTCGATAGAAATTAGGATTCTTGGAATATATCATTTTATTAAATTAGATTGACTTGTTACATGCTGAGGCCAAAAGGGTAGCTGTGTTAGTCTAGTGTAGCAAAGCAAACCACAAGTCCAGTGGCCTCTTAAAGACGAATAGTAATTCTAGTATGAGCTTTTGTGAGTCAGAGCTCAATACTTCAGATTCAATGGCAAGAAAGAAAAGAATTTTCTTTATCTAGAAAATTACAGAACAGGAGGGGGAGAAGTGGAAGAGTAGAGCAAAGAGAGGCCTGGTGTCATAAATCAAGTGTGATTCTCTGTCAGAGACTTGAGCAGACCTATCTCATCCACCCCACCATTATGCATTGCAACCTAATTTCCCTCCGCCTCTTCTGTAATTTTCCTCTTCCTTGCATTTGAGGGACTGAACTCTGACTCATAAAAGCTCATGCTAGAATAATTGTTATTAGTCTTTAAGGTGACACTGGACTTCTGTTTTGTTTTGTTACCTAATGGTCATTGCAAACAAGTCTCTAGTAGAACTCAAGTTGGGCAAGGCTTTAATGCATCATCTATAATGATTGTATGCTAATTTCTGGTTTTGCCCTGTGAAAGTTAATATGTGTGTGACATGTTTTGAAGGATCCCTGTATCTTGTTCCTACATGGTGAGTTGATTTAGTGGAAGTTTTTAATTCTGAAGCTATGTCTGGCCTCCTGTTTGAAGTCTAGCAATTGTTTCTATGGTACAGTTTTTGGTAGAAATTTTGGTTTGATTTTTGTATATACATCATATTTTAGTTATTTTGTTAAGATTGTGTATTAGTTTTGCTGATATTGTTATTGTGTATCACTTTCAAAACAGCTGTTTGTTCCCCCCCCCTTTATTAGAGAAGTTTCCTCAGGTTTTCTTTTAATAGCATGCAACAGCCACTGCTGCCTGACCTATGACTGACTGGGAAAAGAGGAGGAGTCACTACCTCCACCTCTGGTGGTGGCATCATGCCAAGGAAGGGAGGAAAAGTAGGCAGTCACAAAGCTTCCAGGTAGGCCTAATGCAACTACTGCCACCATGGAGGCAGAAAGGGCAATTTATTATTGCTGCTGCACAGTGTTGATCCCTTGCAGTATATCAGAGATCTGAGAGCTATCCATGAATGCCTCCCACTGAAGCGATCCCTGCCTTGGGCTCAGCCCTGAAACATGAAATAGAAAATACTTTAACTAGTAGCTATTTCCACTTATTTGTGATTAGCGAGCAAAGGGCATAGTTTCTTAGTAGTCAAAAATCAGACAGGGCTGTATCTGGGTAGAGGGCTTACTTTTACCCTGTGTAGCTCATGTCCTCTTTGGGTAATGGCCGTTGCGTGCCTGTGATGATACACAGACTTCGCATAGGAAATCCACAGTTGAAACGTGAATAACTAAAAAATTGAGAGAGACATATTCCCATGACTTTGATTCATATTATAAATGTGCTAATAATATTCTACTATGAACAAAGGTTCATACAAATTGCTGTGGAATTTTTCCCACACGTTGAAAATGCTGGCCACAGTACTCTCCTTATATGTTGGGGGGGGGGGGTTGGTAACTCTTTCTGTTTCCTATTTCACAAACATTAGTCACTTTTTCAAAAAAAATGCAGACATCGTATATCTGTGCATAAAAATTACTTTTAGCAAGCAAGAATGGCTGGTATAAACCACACAGAACAATTTTGGAGATTATTATTTTGTGTACTGTATAGTCCACCTAAAGAAATGATCTGTGTTGAATCTGTTTGACATTTGTTGTGTTAGGCTTACCGCATTCTCCCATGCTTTTGCTGGGTTTCCCTGGTTCTGCATTGGTTCTTTGGGCTTGTTAGTTCTATTTACGTTGTGTGTTTGGTTATTGTTTGCTCTGGAGAAAGCATGGAATCTCCCCCCAGGAAACAATGGAAGATGGCTGGGAACTCCTTATTTAGGGACCTATAGAATTGAACCACTTGGTCAAATTCACTTGAAACTTGGGAATTATTTAGTAGACAGGCACTGCTGATTCTGTTGCAGTCTTGGTACAGTTTGCATAAAAAATAGTCCCTCCATCCCCCTCAAACGATCCCCCATAGGGAATAATTGAGCTGAAGAATATTGAATTCCCTCCCTCCCTCCCCACGCACACACACACAAAACCCCAGATACAATTACCAAACTGGTATTTGGAATCCATATAACCAGGAATACTGATGTTGTTATCTGGATCCAAAAAAATACATGAGAAATGTACCCCTCAGTTTTCTGTAACACAGTCCAATGTAACCCACATCTTAGCATTACATTGTGAGTTTCTCTGCCCCCATGCTTCATCATCAGCTGGTAGGACAGGAGGAGGAACAATTTAATGACACCAGGATATGAGTAAGTTTTACTACTAAAAGGAGAACATTAGACTGCATTCCTACTTTTTTCATAACTTTATATGTAGGTTGGATTCCAGCTCTACCTAGATATGTGAAAGGCTTCTGCACACCCTTTGTATTAATGGAAACAAATTAAAGCTACAGGCCAGTATGCAATCTCAGAAACAGTCTTTGAATCTCAGTAATATCAGAACTGGCCTTCTATGCAGAATTTTAGGCTTGCTGTGTAAGAAACCAAATGCTTCTCAAATGACAAGAAACTTTCCCTTGTGGTTCTCAAAATCCTGTCCATAGTCATACAATAGATGTCTGCATAATTTGGGCTAAAATGTGTTTATTTATTTCTCCGTATGTGAATTTCTTTCTGAAATTGCAAATTTACAATCTTTGCGGTCAGTGAGTTATGTTAGATGACAGGACACATTTCAGCCTAATTGGTAAAGATGCAGAGTTATCCGTCATGAAATCTCTGTGACTGTAGGTTAGTTATGGCTGTTAACTTCTTGTCTGGGGTTCAAGAGGCAAGATGCATTTCTTTTTCATTCAAGAAGCATTATCTTTCTTTGTTCTCCCTGTTAGCTGATCCAATGGGTGATCTTTTTATATAACTCAGTGATTTGAGTGTAAATGGGAGGCTTCTTCTGTTTCCCTGTAGAAGTGCATTACATTTGTATGGACCCAAATCTCTTTGATGGGATGTGAAAACCAGAGCACTGAACTTTTGTAATTTGAGTCAGAAAAGAACATCAACAGATAAACAGTTAACTTTTGGTACCTGAATATGAATATTAAAATAGTGAAATGGAACAGCTTTTAGCTATATTTGCTTTTAAAGCTACTCGCTTGTGAACACCTGTGTTTTTCTTACATAGACCACCCATCCCTTGCCCCCCCCTTCTGAATTTGAGGCACTCAAGTAATCTGTCTAGGACACATTTGTAGCTATTGGCTTATTCTTGTCCTCTAGGTTGATACTTTAGATTCGGTAAGATTTATTGTCATCTGAAGTGAAGAATTCCCTGTTCTTAGGGCTAGGATTTTCTAGGGCAGGACCTAAGACACTGCAAAGGATGGCCCTTGTACTAAGGACTTATGGGATTTATAGGACGGGTTAATAACAACAAAATGCAGAGAAATGCAGAGTGTGTGAGTGAAGAACAGCAAGTTTCAAACAACAGGGCTTTATGTGCCTACTCATTTTTTAAAAAAATGTTGGACGTAAGTAAAAGCTATTAATTCAGCCATGCAAGTTGGGATGACTGGGAAAGGTCAGTGGCCCATGCTGTGACCCACTTGTATGAACTTCTCCAATATGGTCTCTACCACCAGTGCCTCCACTTCCCACTATTCCCAAACAAATTTGTCAGGAAGCAAGAACAACTGCCATTAGTACTGAGTAGTATCTTTGTATAAAGTTATGATTGCTGTAGTATTTTTTGGAGAGGGGAGGCAGCATGGTATACCGTGATCTCTGCAGATCTCAGAAGTTAAGCAGTGTTGGTATTTGGATGGGAGATCACCAAAGAACACTCTTCAGAAGAAGACAGTAGCAAACCAGCTCTGTTTCTCACTTGCCTTGAAAGCACCTTGTTAGAGTCACCATGTCAGCTGTGACTTCATGGCACTTTACACACGCAGTATCTTTTGAAGTGTGGTGGGTAGGGATGAGCTTACCTCCCTGCTTCCAGTTCACCCTTTAGTCCTGTTTTGCAGCCAACACATGAAAGATTCTTGGTAGCTTCAATAACAGGTCCCTTTATTTCTTTCAGCTGAGAGTGAGCACTAATACACAGAAAAAGACTACAACCTGAGGATGTGGACAGGGTTCTTGGAAGACTGAGACCAGCACCTGAGTCCTACCCAGCCCCATAGCCAGGAAAATTTCTGGATTTGGGATTTGGGAGAGCGTTGTGCCCCCCATGTGGTGATGTTGCTACTGACATCACCATGAGTGACTCTCCTCCGAGAAGAGCTGAAGAGGAGGCAGCCAGGTGACAGGGCAGCAAACACTTGACTGCCTCCTCAGCTCTCCAAGTAGGCACAGTGAGGTACCAGGGTGGGCCATTCTCTAATGGCCCACCCATCATCTCACTGAGTCTGCACCTGTGTGCCAGCCAGCGATTCGACTCTCTGAGAGCCGACTCTCTGGTTGGCTAACACTGGGGCTTTCTGGGGACTCACTGGCTGATCCTGGGGCTCTTAATCGATAGGGGGTGCAGCCCCTAAAGCTCCAGTGGTGGCTATGGCCCTGGACCTACCACCTGTCCAGTATGGCTGCTTAAATCTGCTGGGTGGTGGAAGAATGGGTTGGAGACAGTAAATGCCTGCCTTGAAGTGGGCAGTGGTATGTCCGCTCTTAAAGAAACCTGTTCTAGACCTAGGAGAGGTGAATAACTATTGTCCAGTCTCAAATGTACCATTATTGGGCAAGGTGATAGAACAATTCAGGGATACTTGAATGAAGCAGATTGTTTGAATCCATTCCTGTCTGGCTTGAGGCCTGGCCATGACACTGAAATGGTCTTGGTTGCCCTGGTGGATGACATGCTCTGGGAGATGGACAGGAGGACTCCAATCCTGTTAATTCTCCTGGTCCTCTCAGTGGCTTTCAGTATCATCTAACGTGACAGCCTTCTGGATGGCCTTTTGAGACTGGAACTGCAAGGCACTGTTCTGAAGTGGTTCCAGTTCATTCTCAAGGGTTTCAGAGTGATGCTGGGGGACTGCTGCTCTGCCCCTTGGCCTCTGGCCTATGGGGTTTCTCAAGGTTCCATATTGAGACACCCCATGCTTGTCAGCATCAATGTAAAGTCACTGGGAGAGGTCATCCAGAGATTTGGGCTGAGTTGCTACCAATACACAGATGACACTCAGCTCTATCTTGTCCTCTGTCAGATCCCAGGCTGTGGAAATTGTGAACAGGTGCCTGGAGACAGTTTTGGAATGGATGAGGGCTAAGAAGCTGTAACTTAATCCTGAAAAAACAGAGGTGCTGCTGGTGGGGGGAAGGTCTGGCCCAGGAAATAGGTTATCCCCTGTTCTGGATGAGGTTGCATCCCCCTGAAAGAGCAGGTTTGCAGCTTGCGGGGTGCTCCTGGACCCAGGTCTTTTACTGGATTAACAAGTGCATGGTATGCAAACTTAAAAGATGTAACATACCTTCACCTGTACGGCTGCCAACCTTCAGGTAAGGACTGGACATCTTCCAGAATTACAACTCATCTTCAGACTACAGAGATCAGTTCCTCTGGAGTGAATGGCAGCTTTGGAGAGTGGACTCCTATAGCATTATACATAGCTGAGGCCCCGCCTGTCCCCAAACTCAGCCCTTCCCAACCTGGAATTGGCAACCCCATTCTCCAGTTTTAACAATTTCCGCCCTTCAGTTCCCTTTATATTTTACTTGGTTGAGCAGCCCTTTTACTTTCATCTTTGTTTCTCAGTCTGTCCCACTCCATTTTTTAAACATATACAGATAGACTCTGACACAGGCCAGGGAATCCTTCTTTTGTCTTTGTCTGATAATGGCATACAAAGACTGATGGCAATTCAAAACTAATAAACTGCTTTATTTCACTTTTGATGGGAAATGGGAAGGTGTCAGGCATATTTGGGAGTAAGTGCCCCTGAACTCAGTGGACCTGAGTAAACACGCATAGGACCAGGCTGAATATCAGCAATATATTACAAGGTTCCCGCACAAGTATTTTGGGATAAGTTAGAACTCCTGCACTCAATTTGATGAAATGACTATAATGACTAATTGTAATGTGTCAGTTCAGACTTTCCATTTCGGTTTTGGATATGGGTTTCTCTTGGTAGCGAATAGTTTTTAAAGCTCACTTGAGTAAAAAGAAGCAGGACCACCCAAGGATTTTTGGTGTCCTAGGGAAGCTACCTTCATACCCCATGAGGAAGCCACTACCACCCCCACCCCCCACAGGCACTGCAGGGAAGCCACCATCCCCACTGCCTTGAGGTCTGTGGCTTGCCATGATGCCACACCTCCCAAGAGAGGCAGATTGGAAGGCAAAAACAGCCCTGAGAAAGGAAGAAGGAGCAGGCTCACTACAGCTCTTGCCCCTGTAATGAAAGGGGGGAAGGAAGGAGTAGGCTCACTGCAGCTCCTGCCTGGCTCACAGCCACATGCCTTGCACGGTATTGGCAGCAGCACAGACAGTGGTGACCCCAACCAAGTCACCTGCTGGGGCCTGCAGCACTGCTTAAGTCTGCCCTGGCAAGCTGCTAATTCTGCAGCAGACCCCAACGCCACGGGCAGGCACAGGGCTGGTTTGGGCACCTGCCCATCTCTGGTGCCCTAAGTGCTCCAAATGAACAGTCTGGCTATGAATAGAAGTCTTTCCATGAGAAAAAACAGAACTGGGATTTGTGATGTTCAGTTGCATCCCCCCCCCCATCCTTTTTTAGCTGCTGTTGTGCCCTACTGCTTTGTGTTGGACATGAGCAGTATTGCTCCAAGAAAATCTAACATTGTCATCAGCAGGATACAAGGGAACTCTGTGAGATGGGCAGGTTCTGAGCCAGCCTGAGAAGTCAAGGCCATGTCATCCAGCAATAATCAGGGCCATTGAGAGTGTATAATTGAAATATGCAGGTTTCTGGGCACCTGGTCAGACTCTGTTGTTTTGTGTCTTCTGCTTTGCTTCATTTGACTGGCTGAGTGCTAGTATGAAATCTTATGTGTTAAGTGTAATTATAGTTATGCTGCAGCTACTTAACAGCTACCCTTCCCTTTCATTTCATTTATGTCATTTCTAGAACTAGCACCAGAGGTCATTTCGGGGGGGGAACGCGGGGGAACACAGTTCCCCCGGGTGAGGTACGGGGGGCGGGGCACATGATGAAGCCCCGCCCCCTGCTTCCGGCTGCCCCGCTTCCGGCCCTCATTCAACCAGGAGGAGGCAGGAGAAGAGGGAGGGTAAGTTGCTTCCTCCCTGCCTCTCCCCACCCCTGCCTGCCTGGGGCCAGGGAGGGCCTTTGCGGGGCTTCCTTGCACTCCCGCCGGCCTTGCAGGGCACCGCCGGTCCCCTCATGGGGCTCGGCAGTGGAGCTGCAAGGCCGGCGGTGGCGGCCGGGACCGTTGGGGGTGGGGTGTGTGGCCTTATGACACATTTCCGGTGATGTCAGGGTGTGTGGCCTTATGACACACTTCCGGTGATGTCAGGGGTGTGGCATATGCTAATGAGTTATGCTAATGAGTTCCCCTAGCTCTTTTTCTACGAAATGACCCCTGACTAGCACTCTTTCACCAGCAATTGCTAGCAGTATTCAGGGACAACTGTACTGTTCACCAGCTTTTCTTGATGTAATCTGTGTTTCAGCACAGTGAGGCTCCTTGACTTAAATGATGGAGAAATACCTTTTAATTCTGTGTATAGTTTTGAATTGCTTCTCAAGATAGAAACTGAAAGTATATGGAAGGAGGCATTTAACAATAAAGCCCTTTGGTTTACTATCTACATGCTTGTTTTGGTGCATTTCGTACATAAAGAAATTTGCTAGTAGCAAGTGATTTATGTAACACCACTTTAAAATAAATAGACTGGGTTACAAAGAGCTGCTGGAAATATTCTTGGGTATGTCCAATGGAATTTATTGTTTTTCGTTGTTGAACCACAGACACCAATGTCATATTACAACCTGCTTTTGGAAGTCTATGTTTTACACATAGTTTGCTGTGTGGCACAAAAGAGGAAGGGGAAGGTGGTTGTATGCACTTTGACAAACAAATCCAAAGCATGCTTGGGCATGTGGAACTATTCCATTGGATCAGGGCCATAGGTTTTAAAAAAATGACACTATTGTAGTCTGTTTCTTTGACTCCTTTAAGAGGTCTTTTAACCAGGGCTTATGTTAATATATTTGCATTCATCTCAGCAATTGTTTTATCCTTGGTGTACTCTGGCTTTATGTTCTTTTTTAATGTATGCACATTCAGAATTTTGGACATTGTGGGAAAAGGTTTCACTGGCAACCATTCTTGCCATTAAAAGTGCTTCCCATCTGAATATCAGCTGCCAAAGTATGTGGTATCCAGCAGAGCAGGAGGATGAGGACATAGCTTGCAATGAAGCTGAACAGTTTGCACTTCCTAGCAGTGACACCAAACATCAATCTTCATGGAGACAGCCCAGAACACAGGAAAATAGGAACTCCTTCCCCCTCCCCCCCTTTTTGGGAGGCGAGAAAAGAACAAAAGGAGAATTATCTTCTTCCTTTCATTCTCATTCCAGTGGTTTCCTTTTTAGATCTTTCCAGGATGAATATATTCTCACAGTGACATTTCAGATTTTTATTAATGTAACTTGAGAAGATATAAATGTATGCAATCCCAAATGGAAAAAAATGCTTTGATTTTTCTGTCTAAAATTTAGTCTGTGTTGTTGATATATATGGAAATGTATTCTGAGGCTAATAGGTGAGCACCAGCACAGCTGCTGAAGTAGGAAGTCCAGCACCAGAAGTGCGTCACAGTGTTATTGTGCCTAGAGAGCTGCTGGCTTCTTATCCTTGGAGGCTGCTACTTTAAACCCCCACACAGAGACTGAAGCATTGCCCTGTTTGTTTAGATTGGTTTTAGTCAGTCTTGCCCAACAGTGTGAAAGGTGTACTTCTCAGCATGCGGACTGACCTATTGTGATGTATACTCATGTGCATTCTGCACAGAAAAAGCTGCATGCTGTGCCTGCAGTTGTTTCTGTTTTTCATAGGAAATGAAATGGAGACTCTGATGCTTTCACCAGCTGTTTGTTTGTTTGTTAGTTTTTTACAATTTTATCTCGCACTTTATCCAAGGAGCTCATGACAATGTAAATACCTCTTTACATCTCATTTTATCTTCACCCACACCTGTAAGATTGGTTAGACTGGGACCGGTTTCACACAAGAGCTGCACTGTGGTCACGCCTCCCTTTACCCCACTTCTATTGGTCAATTTCCCACTTGAAGCCGCGCCACCGCATTTTGACCCGCGGTTTTGCCCAATTTTCTCCGTGGTTTCGTGATCCTCAAAAAACTGGATCACGAAAACGTCGGGAAAATCGAGCGAAGCCGCAGGTCAAAATGCGGCCGCGCAGCTTCGAGTGGGAAATTGACCAATAGAAGAGGGGCAAAGGGAGATGCGACCACGGCACAGCTCTTGTGTGTAATCGGTCTGGGAGATTATTCCTGGCCCAAATAACACGGTGAACCATGCAGATTTTATTTCCCAATTACTTGTTTTTATATAATCCTTTTCAAATGTCAGTGAAAATGTCATGTTTTCCTTTGGGACATTTTTAATCCCAATACATTACATTGTGTGAGGACCCTGCCTCCTATTGCTGGGCAACCACAATAGTCTTACCAGTCGTCAAAGCTTGGTTTCTGTCAGTAAAAGGCAGGGGGAAGGGCCAGAATCCTTTCCAGGGCTGTTTGGCCTCTGGGGGAGGACTCATTATGGCCAGACCTGACAGGAAGCATTGGGTGACTTGCTACCATACGTCTTGCATGATTCTCCCAGGCTTGGCTGCTTGTTGCTGCTCAGTAGCTATTACCCCACGAAAGCCACTGTAGTGTAGTGGTTAGCATTTCAGACTAAGATCTGGAAGACTCAGGTTCAAATCCTCACTTTCCCATGGAAGTTCACTGCGTGGCTTGGGGCCAGATGCACTTTTCAGACTAAGTTGCCTCACAGGGTTGTTATGAGGATAAAATGAAGAAGAGGATAATAAGGTAAGCTGCTTTGGGTCCCTATTTTGGAGAAAGGACAGGTATAAATGAAGTATGTAATAAATATAGCTGACCATGGGAAGCAGCTAAAAAGTTATTTGGTTGGTGGGTAGGAAAGAGAGAAGGAAGCACCAAAAGGTGAGTATATGGAGGTTGCCAGAAAGAGAAAATGGTGTGGGGAAAGTAAATACAGGGTTGTGATCGACTGCAAAGTTTAGAAGTGCTGTACAAACAGCTCCAAGCAATCTGATTGGTTAGCATCTGCTGAACACAGAAAGACTTCTGAATTAGATGCTGAGAATTCAGCCTTGATTTCAGTCCTAGCTGAGAAGAGTCAAGTACTGACAGATTAGGATTTCAGCCTTAGCTGAGAGCAGTTTAACACAGGTAGAGAACTGGGGAAAAGTTGGCAAGGAAGTTTGGGAAGTAGGCGAAGACTCCCATTGGTCCAAGGAAAGAGGGAGTTAGCTCTGAAGAGTGCAGAGATTCCTTGTCTGGTGTGGTTAGCAACTGCCCTTAGAGACCTTGGCTGTGATCACACACACTATATAATGCATTTTTAATCCCTTTTCAATGCACTTTCCAACTGGATTTTACTGTGTGAACTGGCAAAATCCAGTTTGAAAGTGCATTGAAAGTGGTTTGAAAGTGCATTATTTACTGTGTGTGATCACAGCCCTTAAAAGTCAGTTAAAAACTCAAGACAAGTACTGGCAGAGACTGAGCAAGAGAGAGATCTTGGAGTTGTAGTGGATAACTCACTGAAAATGTCGAGACAGTGTGTGACTGCAATAAAGAAGGCCAATGCTATGCTGGGGATTATTAGGAAGGGTATTGAAAACAGATCAGCCAATATAATAATGCCCCTATATAAATCAATGGTAAGACCTCATTTGGAATACTGTGTGCAGTTCTGGGCACCACACCTTAAAAAGGATATTATAGCTTTGGAAAAAGTGCAGAAAAGGGCAACTCGAATGATAAAAGGGTTGGAACACTTTCCCTATGAGGAAAGGTTAAAGCGCTTAGGGCTCTTTAGCTTGGAGAAAAGACGACTGAGGGGTGACATGATCGAGGTTTATAAGATTATGCATGGGAAAGAGCAGGTAAAGAAAGAGGTACTTTTCTCCCTTTCTCACAATACAAGAACTCGTGGGCACTCCATGAAACTGCAGAGCGGTCGGGTTAGAACGGATAAAAGGACGTCCTTCTTCACCCAAAGAGTGATTAACACTTGGAATTCACTGCCACAGGAAGTGGTGGGTGCTACAAGCATGGATGGCTTCAAAAGGGAATTAGATAAGCATATGGAGCAGAGGTCCATCAGTGGCTATTAGCCACAAGGTATAGCTAGGGGCTCTGGGGCAAGTGATGCTCTGTCTTCTTGGTGCTTGGGGGGGTCAACAGTGGGAGGGCTTCTAATGTCCTGGCCCCACTGCTGGACCTCCTGATGGCACTGGTATTTCTGGCCACTGTGTGACACAGAGTGTTGGACTGGATGGGCCTTTGGCCTGATCCAACATTGGCGTCTCTTATGTTCTTATGTTCTTATGTGTTTCAAAAGAAGGGGGTTGGGTACTGGAAAGTGTGTACCAGCCTTCTGGAAGCCAAAAGAGTTAGAGAATACTCAAAGAAAGCATACTGAAGTGTTTGGGGGGGAAAACACTGAAACAAAAACCTCTCAACATAAAGATCTAAATAATTGTAAAAAGCTTAAGAAACTCTCATTAGCCTGAAACAATAGAATGAAAGTCTGTGCATTTACTGGTTTTACCTCAGAAATTTCAACCCCTGATTTCACCTGACCTTTCCCCTCTATGTTGAATAAAATATTTTGTTAATTTGGAATATAAAAAATTTCTCAAGTGCTATTTAAATCACATAAGTTAAAGGGGGCTCCCATTTCTTCCCTCTGGTTCCTGGGCTGAGCGAACAGCCAAAATATTATTCTGTGACAGGGTGGGACAGCCGGAATTCTTCAGGAAAGAAGAAAACAGTCAACTAGGGCAGCTCAGTCACTGAAGGGAAAGAAAAACAGGGAAAATCTTGCCTCTGAGGGAAGGAAGTGGATGGGGCCATCATAAGAGGGAATAAGGTGACCCTTGCAAGTCCTTGAGAGTTTCCCACCAAGCAACTCAGCCCACAAGCCAGCATCTCACAACTGGGCCATAATTTTCTTGGGGCAGCTTTTTACCTAGAGGTGTTTGCTTACAGTCCAGTTCTTCCTTTGGAATGCTGGTGACTGAACCTATTTATCCTAGGAAAAGGAAGCATGAGAAAGCATCATTAACTGTAAGGAGATGCTTATCTATATGTTCCTTCATCAGCTCCAGCCCCTGGATTCCGAGCTTTTATTATATATATATATATAATGCCATCCCTGGGCAAAGCATAAAATAAACCATGTGTGCCACTTAAAAGCACTTTCTTGCTTGTTAGTGTGCACATATGGAAACTATTTTTAAATTCAGTTGTGCATGTGTGAAAAGTCAGCAGTTTTCAGTTCACTTGAATCGGGATGTGCTCAAATTGGGTTGTGAATTGATTGTATTTTGAACCTTTCTATGCTATACAGCAAGTATGTGATTTCTGTTGAAGTGTAGGGGGACAATCATATGGCTTTGTTTCTTCAATCCATTTACAAAGTTATGTCCCCTCTCCCTATCAACCTAATCTTTACGTCTGTCATGTTTTTGTCAAATATGACTAAACAGAAAACGCTGGTGTGTAATGGAAATGAAAGCAGTGTGTGTGCGTGCGTGCACATGTGTGCACATAATATAATGAAAATAAAGCATTACATTTTGTTTGCACCTTGAGCCTTGGTATGACAAAATAGTCTACGTAATTTAATATGACTTTGGAGAAGAGTTGCCATAGAATGAGGTGCATAGGTACTTCTTAAGAACTAAAGCCGTTGTAAGCTAAAGAGGCTAATGTGGATTGCACCCTCTTAATATAGGCTGTGTACAAGGTACCTTGGGATTTTTTTTCTGCAGGAGGGCATGGTTGTCTGTTTTTTCTGGACAGGATCTATGTTACTTGGTCTTTTGAGACTTCTTCCCACATTGCCTCAGATCGGTGGTCTTGTTTTTAATTTCTAGATCTTTTGTGGATCTTCTCTGTGGGAGGGATTGTTGTGCTTTTCAGATGGTATGGCTGAAAATCAGGCAGGGGTTTCTGGCACACATACAGATCTCTGAGGCAGGTTTTGCACTAGCTTGCTATAGTTTTTGGCATATACACCCTGGGAACATACTCTCTGATTTTTCTATTTGATCTTAAGTTAGCATATTCACAGAATAGCTTACAGACCACACAAGGTTTTGAATTGTTGAATGATGGGAGAGGGAATGAATGAGAAAATTAGGAACTATGTTGTAGGGGGGGGAGTTAAAATTGCCATTTTCCTTCAAAGTCAACATTTATTGATAACTCTTTCTTTAAAATTAAACTGTGTTAAAAACATTTAGAGGCAAGTAGCACATAAATGGAACTGGCACAATTTCAGCTATGAGAATTAGGGTACCGTTTGCTTTAAAAAATTATACCCTGCTTCTTTCCCAGAGGTATTTTTTCCCAAATTTAGGGGAGATGCCAATAATTGATACTGAATATTGGAGATGAAAATTAAAACGTTTATCTATTGCTCCGGTACATGCCAGCGATCTAATTTTTCATGTACTAAGCAGCTATTGCTGAAGGAGTGGATGTGGTGGGGGAGCTTTATATGGCTTGTACAGCTGAATATGGGATGTGGCTTTTAATTAATTTTATATTATAAAATGTTATTGCATGAAATTTAAGTTCGCATTGTAACATTTTCAACTGGGACCACTTTTTGTCTGCTATAAGATAATAGAAATGCTTGTGTAATTGTGCTGCAGAACAAAGTTTGAGTCCAGTGGCACCTTTAAGACCAACAAAGTTTTATTCAAGGTGAGCTTTCAGGCCAATGGACTCAAACTTTGTTCTGCTGCTTCAGACCAGCATGGCTATCCACCAAGTTGTGCTGCAGTTTGCAATTGTGTGCATAGTTCCTTGCTGAAAAACCTCTTTTTAAAAGGAATTACCTGCCCTTGGTTCCCCTGGTTCTTGATTCTGGGAGATAATGAGTTATAACACAGATATACTTTCTACCCACGCAAAAGACTTGTTGTATTCACAGTACATTAGCTGGGCATTGTGGAGTCATAGGGAAAACAGGGTTCTAGAACTGTGAATGCAGCCATCTATTCCAACCACTGTAGATGTGTGAATTGTGCTTCATTCTTTTCTACGGTTGTTTTATAGCAATGACACTCACCTTGTAAATCCAGAGCAGAGTAAAATTGCAAAACTTTTCCCAAAATGCAGCCAGTTCGGCATACATTTTAACATTATAACATTTCCCCTTTCCCCTTAGGTTGAAGGAAGGCTTCAAACTTTATCCAAAAGGAAAAGATGGTATAAATATTTTCATAAGTAAATATTTTCATAAATCAGTACATGCTCAGTGGAGTGGTAAGATCAGGTAGGACCCATCCCAGAATAACTCTGGGGGTGACAGCAGTGACTTTGGGACTGCCCTTTTGGGTTGTAAGCAAGATTTTGGATTAAGCAGATCATTGAGATGTTCCAGCTGGAATCTTCTTACATTTTAATGAAGGAATTTAAAAATTGCATCATTTTGTTTTTGAAGTGCAAGTCCCACTTAAAATGTCCTGTTAAAAATGTTCTGGGATGATTACTTATCTGCAGTTACCCAAAGGTAATTTTGAATGTAGTCAGATCAGAATGAAAGCATTAATAAGAATAAGAAATATAATTAGACTGATTTCAAGGTACTGTACTGAACGGTGTGTCTGGCTTCTTAAAAATGGGCATGAGGAACTGAAACCACCTGTATAATGGAGCTTTGCTTGTTTTTTTCAGTCATTTCTCATTGATTGGTGTGTAGAAACCACTACAGCAGACCAACAAAACACACACACACACACAGAGGAATCAAAGCTCCTTCATCAGGAAATAATTGAGGGTTTTTTTTTTCTTCACCTGTGCATGAATTCTGAATTGTCTTTTTTAACTCACTAATTTTTCCAGTTGACTATTTGAGGTATTTAGAATGAAGAACATCTGCATATTGCTTTTGCTGGTTTAGGAAGCTCTTTAATTGAATACTGGTTAGTAATAAAATGGACTTAGAGTAATTCTTTTTGAGTACCATTTGACCTTAACTTGAATTAACATAGACTGTAAAAACCATCATGGATTCCCTTCCTTGAACTTTTCACAATACTGAAAAACGACTGAGAGAAAGAAGCAAGATCCAGTTACTGTATGGTGTTTGTACAGCTGTATCTCATTGAGGAGAGGTTTTTGTTACCCACAGTTTGTGATAGGAAGTATATGCTTTTAAAACAACTAAGGAGACAGGTCTTTAACCTCCACCCTTTTAAGATTTTTGTTCACTCATTTAGCTTCTGTCATAATTCTAGGAAGTATTTTGAATACAATTTTTTGCACAGCATTGAAGCCTACACAAATAACTCATCCCCTAGTGAACTCATTAGGAAGGGTAGATTAAGATATTATTTTCTCTCCAGAATTGAACTTTAAGATACTGTATACTCCAGGAAAAGATGAATTTTCAAAAAGGATTTCTCTAATTGCGTGTGAGCGCATTTTCCCCCTGATGGGTAGGCTAAATTATAGGGGTTTTTGTCAGTCTAGTTAATGTAAGGCTTTTGAGAGGCTCAGAGTAGAGTCAGAGGTGATTAAATTGCTTCCTACATAATGAACAGGTCGTAATTTGTTATCATATGAACAGGTCGTAATTTGTTATCATGTGTTCGTATCTGCTTTACAAGTACTTTGCAATTTCTCTGGTGTTTTGAAATGATGACATGGCGATTCATTAATGTATTAGATCTGGCAGATTTAATGTATAGTAAATTCCACATCCATGTCTAAATCATTAATCCAGATTTAGTTTGGTAGTAAATATGGATTAATTTCTCTAATACAATGGCGAGTGGAATCCTGATTTCTGTTAAACTGTTCCAATGAAGGCTCAGCTTCACATTGCTCCTGAGGAGAACTCCCTCACTGTTATCCAGTCCACATTCAGGTCATCATTATTAGAAAAATGCAGTGCCATCCTGCACTTCCCTGGGAGTAAGCCCCACTGAATAGACTGTAGAATTCTGTATAGAGCTGCTTAGGATTGCTGTGTGGGTGACCTAAACTTTGCATAACTGTAACAAGGCAATTTATGGAGCCCCGCCACACACCTTTATACTCTGAGATACTCAAGGCACTCCTAAGAGCCTCAGGCTGTACATATGATGACCGTGAAATATTTTGCCTTTCAGTTCCTCTTGCCAATTTCCTTCTTGTTACTGTCCAAACAGACCTCAGTTTGTAAATTCATAACCAGGCCACCCAGACTCTTTAAAAGGGGGGGGGGACCCTACCAATATATTGTGTGCGTTAGCACATTGTATTTCTTCCCATAATATAAATATGCTGGGCTTTCTGAGACACACCTTTGGAATGCTGGCTTGTGGGGATTTGTGACATATTGGAAGGGTTTAGGGATAATTAAATGATTGGCATGACAATACTCCCTTACTCTGGAATAAGTCCTGGTTTGTTTGTTTGTTTGTTTAGTAATTTGAAGTAGAGAGATATACTTATTTCTGACAGTGAAATGATGTGTCATTACTGCTGAAAGTAACCCAGGGGAAGGAGCACCTTGGTCCTCACTGATGGGCATAGTTTAATGGCATTAATGTAAGATCTGGCAGGGCCAGAACTATGCAGGTAGGTAGCTGCTGATTGGCCAGCAGCACATTTTACAGGCCAGTGATGTCAATATGTCTAGGGGACTGGTTGCCGTTCAGCAGTGTACACATGCACAGTCATGACAATGCTGCCCACTTCTCACAAAGTCACAACATGACACCTGTGTTTAAGGGTATGGAGCCTCTCCCCTTCTGTTGCCACTTGACAGCAACAGCGGATGCATGCTGTCGCCACATCATTTCATAGGCATACTCCTTTTTGTTCAGAAGATAGTTCAGAGGCTAGAAAGAATTGGACTAGTGTTGAAATCACACTATTTCTTGATCTAATTGACTTCAAACAGTTGTTGAGAAAATGAAAAAGGGAGAAAAAGGGAGAAAAAGTGAGAAACCCTGAGCTCTATAGAGAAAGGGTAGGATAAAAATGTGACAGTGTTTTTGAATGGCATTCTTATTGCCCAGTTTTAGAGAAGGCTGCACTTCTCTTGTGATTGACAAATTCCTACAAAACACCATAATGGTTAATAGGATCTGAGAGCCCCAGATTCAAATTCCCCACTCTTCCATGGAAGCAGGCTGGATGATGGTGGGCCAGTCACACACTCCCAACCTGACCTACTTCACAGGGATGTTGTGAGGATAAACATGGAAGTGGAGATAATGGTATAAGCCATTTGGGACCCTAATTGGGTGAAAAGTGTGTAATATGATGTTTTTATAATTGCTGCTGAAAAATGTTGAGAGTTTTTTTAGAAGTTTGATTACTGTTAGCTGTCTTTGTATTTTTTTATGCCCAGAACAAGGACACATGAAGTAAACATTTAAAAATAAGTGAATTAACATAAAAAGTCTAGTTAGTACAGGTGGGTATCTGTGTTGGACTGAAGCAATAGAACAAAGTTTGAGTCCAGTGGCCCCTTTAAGACCAACAAAGTTTAATTTTGGGTATAAGCTATTATTCTAGTTAGTATAGTATGTAGTAAACTGACACATTGACTGTTTGTGGTATCCAGCAAAACCAAAACCTCTGGGTTCTGTGTCCAAGGTTATCTTAAAGCATGACATGATAATTCACCTAAAATTAGTAGTTGTAGTTACAGCTTTCTTTTAGTTTTAATGTTTTTCATTTGTAAGTTGGCAACCCAGCTGAATACTGCTTTGTGCATGTCTCATGTTTAAATAAGGCACAAAAGCATGGCTGGCTCTTGGTGAGCCATTTGCTGCCACCTTTGGAACAGTCAGTCCAAAGGTGCTAGAGAAAATATTGTGCTGTGCCTTGCTCTCTGCAGCAGGCTTTTACAGCAAGTTGGCACATCCAGCCTTCCTGGAGATAATGTGGGAGTAGCTGGTTGCCTTTTGAGGGGCTCAGCAGGATTTTCTTCTCCTTCAGGTTGGCTGGGAAAGGATGTCTTTTTTCATATGCTCTACGGTATACTGGGGAGTGGCAGTATTCTCTAATTAGGCTGGTCTTTTGATTGGTAGGCAATAACTAGTTTTGGCAGGAATACAGGGCTAATTGGCAAAGCATCCTCTGTCATATAAATATGGTGGCTGTTGCTTATATGCTTGAGTGGCCTGGGTTGGGGCAGGGTGTGAATGGCCTTGGTGATCTAGGGTTGCCAGAGCATGGCCAGAAGCTGGTGGGGACTTAGGTAATTGGCATCATCCCTTGCAATACGACATTCTGTGCAACCTGGAAGTAATCTTATGCCAAAGGTGATGCTATAGCAAATGCTGGAGTGTTGTCTGGCTCAGTTACATCACTTCTGGGCCATGATGGAAGTGACATCATTGTTCCAGGCAACATCAGTCACCCCCCCTTTTTTTACTCAGCATTTGCCCTCTGCTGCCCAGATGAGTGGCAGCAGGAAGAGGCACAGCGGACAGAGGTCTTTTGCCAGAGTGGGAGACCTGGTAACTCTGGTGGTTGAACACCATCAGCTGAGCCCACAGTTGCTGGGCAGTGCATGGAGGATTATATTACCCCCATCAGCACTGTTTATGTACAGATAAAGTTTAAGGAAGCTAAATTTGGAGTCAGGGTGCTTTGCCCAAAATGTTGGTAGCTGCTGTAGGCTGCCTGTTATTAGCAACTCATACCGATGAAGGGATGCTTAACTGATGCCAATCAGCCATTAATAAACTAGTTAACCCACACACTGGTGTTTCATGTTGTCATGTATGAGAAAAATAACAAGAGGCTGAACTTCTTGGAATGTTTGAGAATAACAGCACATCTCATAAATCTCATAAAGTGTAGCCCTATGCACAGTTATTCCAGTCTAAATCCATAGGTTCTTCACTCAACCACTAAAGTAGAAAGTAATTTACTTTGGTTGGCAGAGACTTTTCTTTCACTTGGAAGTTCATGAGAGATTCTTACAGGTGAATGGTCAGATAGGCATTGGAAACCTGTGATAGGATGTAATTGGAATGAAACCATGGCTGATAGTGGTTTGAGCAAATGTAGGTGGTCTCCAGTTGGAGGAAGTGTGAAATTTGTAGTGTGTGAATACTAGGGTAGTTCTCGCTCCTTTTCTTGTTGCTGGTGAATTTGGTTGTGTCAAAATAGAAGATTCTTTTTCAGAAGTTTCACCAAGCCTTCAGCAACTCCCCATGATCAACTTGACTGTGAACCAATCCACACATACATTGTCTAGACTTTTGTATAAATACATAATGGAAGCATAAAGACCACCTTGTTCTGGAAACCTACTGATCGACAAATGTATCTGTACATCTCCAGTCACCATCCTAAACACACCAAATGATCTGTCATCTACAGCCAAACGCTATGCTACAGTTGCATTTGTCCCTATCCCTCAGACAGAGACTCTCCTTGCAGGATCTACAACAGACATTTTTGGAATTACAGTATTCATTGATGAAGTAAGGAAACTGACCAACAAATGCAGAATGATATCAAGGGATAAACTGCTACAAGATAGACCCAAATGAAACAACAACAGAACACCACCAATGAACTCAACTCAGGGCTCTATAGGGACATAGAATTCTTATCACACAACAGATGTATTTATTTATTTACATATGCCAATAAAGGGCTGTGTATGTATGTATGTATTTATTTTTGACATTTTTACCCCGCCCTCCCCGCGAGTGGGCTCAGGGCGACTTACAAGGGGCAGAGCCCACGTAAAACATAATAAAAGCAATAAAACCATTAGATAGCATAGATAAAAGTAAAGTGCTCCATGAAAACATGATGGTTCTCGAATAAATCTCATGATGGTAACAGTCAGTTCTTTGGGGGTGATCTTGTCCTGTAGTTGGTCCCAAGTAAGTCCAGTGGTACCAGTGTCACGTGGTGTTGTAGAAGATCTTCCTGGGGCTGTCCCTAACCCCGTTGTTATCCACACCATTGGTGGTGGTGGCAGTGGTGGCCCCTATGCGAAAGCCTGGTGGAAGAGCTCCGTCTTGCAGGCCCTGCGGAACTGCATAAGGTCCCACAGGGCCCTAATCTCCTCCGGGAGCTCATTCCACCAGGTAGGGGCCACCACCAAGAAGGATCTGGCCCTGGTCGTGGCGAGTCTTGCCTCCCGGGGGCCTGGAATAACCAGGCGGTGTTGTGTCTCCGACCGAAGTACTCTTGAGGGTATATGTGGGGAAAGGCGGTCCCTCAGGTAAGTTGGACCCTGGCCATGTAGGGTTTTAAAGGCAAGTACCAGCACTTTGAAACGGATTCGGTATGCTATTGGCAGCCAGTGCAGAGCTTCCAGCCCAGGCCGGATGTGCTCCCACTTGGGAAGACCCATCATCAGCCTGGCTGCCGCATTCTGCACCAGCTGCAGCCTCTGAACCTGCGCCAAAGGCAGCCCCATGTAGAGAGCGTTACAGTAGTCTAGCCTCGAGGTGACCATCGCATGGATCACTGTAGCCAGGTCATCATGGTTGAGGAAGGGGACCAACTGCCGAACCAGCCTAAGATGATAAAATGCTGAACTGGCAGTGGCTGCCACCTGGGCCTCCATAGTTAGGGAGGAATCCAGGCACACTTCCAGACTCCTAACCTCCAACGCTGACACCAATGGCGCCCCATCGAAGGTTGGGAGAGGGATCCCCAACCCCGATCCATTCCGACTCAGGCACAGGACCTCCATCTTCGCTGGGTTTAATTTCAGCCGGCTCAGCCTGAGCCACCAAGCCACGGCCTGTAATGACCAGGTCAGATTTTCTGGGTCAGAGTCCGATTGGCCACCCAACATCAGATAGAGCTGAGTGTCATCTGCATATTGATGGCAACCCAGCCCATACCTCCTGGCAATCTGGGCGAGAGGGCGCATGTAGATGTTAAACAACATCGGGGAAAGCACTGCCCCCTGAGGCACCCCGCACTCAAGTGGGTGCCTCTGGGACTGCTCCTCCCCTATCGCCACCCTCTGTCCCCGACCTTGGAGAAAAGAGGCAAGCCATTGAAGAGTGAGCCCCTGTATCCCCACGTCGGCGAGGTGGTGGGTCAGCAACTGGTGGTCGACCGTATCAAACGCGGCCGACAGATCTAACAGCAACAGTGCCTTGATCCAGATGCCTCCGGAGGTCATCAGTAAGGGCAACCAGCACCGTCTCCATCCCATGACCCGGGTGGAAGCCAGACTGAAATGGATCAAGGACAGAAGCGTCATCCGGAAAGCTCTGAAGCTTTGTCGCCACCGCCCTCTCAATCAATTTGCCCAAATAGGGCAAATTGGACACCGGCAAATAGTTGGCCAATTCAGCCAGGTCCAGAGTTGGGTTTTTCAGGAGAGGGTGGACCATCGCCTCCTTGAGTGCCTCAGGGAACCGTCCCTCCGAGATGTTCATTCCTGTCCCCAAGCATTTACCCTCTTCTCTGATCAAGCTAATTACTCTGTGCATTGCACCTCTGCATCCTGAGTTCCTTCTTTGCACCACTCCTCCCACCTTCTGATTGGGATCTAAGATTCAGAGATCTCCATTCTGACTTTTATCTGACTCTGAAAAGGTTTTACCCCACAAATCTTGTTGGTCTCTAAGGTGCTACTCAAATCTAGCTGTTCTACTGCAGACTGACATGGCTACTCACTGAAACTATCTTTTTCAGAAAGTTCATTAAAGTCCCAGCTCCTTATAATATAGTTCTTTGCTTAGAAATCTTTTGGCTCCAACTTAAATACTAGTAGTGGAATAAACATTGTTTGAATCCAAACCCTACTGCCAGAGGTTTTGTCACTGGAGTCATTGAATGCTTATGCAGTGGAATGGAGCCACAATGAATAATTGGGAAACTATTGTGGAACATAGCCGCAGTATACTAGGAATTCTTCTTGCATTTTGGTTGGTTACCAGGTCTACCGAAGTATGACAATGAGGGAAACAACTGAGCAAAGCAATTTTAAATAATGAAAATATGGCAATGGTTTTAGTTCTGTCACATCTTTATCATTGCTAACATTCAAGGGATTTCTGACAATCAAAACAAAATGGCATGTGTCTAATGACTGCAATAACAGATAATGACTTTTTGTACATGTTTTTGTTCTTCCTTCACTCCTTTCCTTGTTTTTGATACCTCAGGAATGTCATTTACATGTGACCTCTTTGACTTCCTTACAATGTAGTAACTGAATTCATAAAATAATACCCCATTTACAGAAGATATTGCAAGGATTAATTAATATCTGAATTACTCAAGTGGAAGCCAATTCAGAACAATATTTTTTCCTTCTTTTCAGATATTGTACTTGCTTATGGCTCTCTGTTCCACCATCATTCTATGCTGTTCATTTACAACTTAATATTCTTTACCAATTCTGAATACACAGAGGTAATTCAGGATTTTAAGTACTGCCTAAGCTTTTAGCCTGGAACACTGACTTGGAAAACCTACTAGTAGCTGATTTATTGTGTAAGAAAAATCTTTCTCTGACTTCTCTAAAGAGAAACACCTGCTCATTTTTATTTCTTATTTTAGAATATATATATATAAATTTAAAAGAAGCAATGAAGCCAGTTGGTCCCAATTAGTTTAAAAATATTTTGAACTATAGGAAATCAAAACAATATTCTATTTTAATACTACATTTTTGGTTTTTTTGGTTTTTTTGTTTTGTTAAAATGGTTGCAGCTCAGGTGGACTAATTTCATATCTGAGAAAGATATTTAAAGAAAACAGTAGTGTTGTATTTAGGTCATTTCATAGTGTGACCTGATTTGGTTACTGTTTATTAAACAAATCTGCACAATAATCTTTTATAACAGCTATTAGAACATATGGGTTAACGATGCTGGATCAGGCCAACAATCCATCTGTCAAGAAACTGGCCTTATTTAGCTGTTTCTTGAACTTTCAAAAGTTTGATTCAGGCTTTTGGGCCTAGTTAAGTTGTTGAAGGCTCTTCTCTCTGAGAAATTGTCACACTGACTTGCATTTTCCAGAGAGAGAGAGGGATCAGATGGAATCAGACCCAAGTGCAAGTGAGATCGTATACCTGGGAGCTTCAAGGATAAAGACCAGCAGAGAGTTTCTTACTCACATTCCATCTCTTTAGTGCAAGGAACCCTGCACACAAAAAAGTTACTTGATTGTGAATATGTATCAAGGACAGGGGGTTGCAGTTAATGAGACTATTACAGAAGAAAAAACTGCAAATTTGTGCAGACAACACTTGTAATATTATAATAATGCACTAGAACACTCCGAGTGACAAAAATACAATTCTACAAATGTGATACAAAATTCTCCTTCAATTCTAGATGTAGATGTGACGAAATTCTCCGGAGTATATCTTCCGTTTCGTAAAGAACTTCATCAAACCATCGATGCTCCTTCATAAAATACATTTACAAGATCATATTAATATTAAGGCAATATACCAAAAGCCAATGTGTTTCAAAACTTCAATAAAATTCATACGTACAGAAAAGATGTTGAAGTTTGATGTTGAAGCTGTCCCCTGTAACCCCACGGTCTTTTTCTTGGTCTGTTTCCATGATTTCAGACCCCGATCAGCAAATATACTAAATTAGGATTTTTGCCCTGGCATTAATCATTTTTCATACACATGGAATTTCATCTGATATGTTACTGTCCATTTACAAGTTGGGAAAGCTCCTTATGGAATGCCTTGTACTCAGCTTTAATTTTCATCATCCTTAGCAATTTGGTGTTATCTGCAAACCTCACTTCCTCACTGCTCACCCTCAGTTCCAGGTCATTTGTGAATACATTAAATAGCACGATTCCCAAAACAAATCCCCAGGGGACCCCACTGCACACTCCAGTGTAAATACTGTCACTTTCCCCCCTACCATGAGTTACAATCCATGAACATGACTTCCTATTAGGTTTGCTCAGAAGTCTTTTGTGAGGCACCTTGCCAAACACTTTTGGGAACCCCAAATATGCAACATCTTCTGGGTCACCACTCCCTAAATACTTGTTCACACTCTCAAATAATTCTAAGTGGTTGGTGAAGCAGGAGCTATGTTGGTTCCTCATCAACAAGGCTCATTCTTCTCTGTGTTAAATAATTCTGTCTTTAACACCAGTTTCTACCAATGTTCCCAGAACAGGTGTTATGCTAAGCTAACCAGTCTCAAGTTTCTTGGGTCCTTCCTGGATTCTTGTAAAAAAAAACCTTGGTGTGATATAGGTTATTTATCAGTCTTCTGGCACAGAATTTAGAAGAGCAGCAATTCAATTTTTGAAAAACTTTAAGAACTTTGGGGTATTCACTGCCTGAATCTAGTGAAATTTATTTTTATTTGTCATTTAGCCCTAAAACCTTTCCTTTGGACTCCTTTCTTTGTCTCAGTTCTTCACACATTCTTTTTGACAGATTTGAATCAGTGACAGGTATTTGCCTCAGTGAAAAGAAATATAAAAAATTTCAAGTGCTTATATAATCTCCTTATCTCACCAGTAATCTTCTTACACCATTTTCATCTAATGGTTCGACAGGGTTCCCAAACACGATGTCCATGGGTATCAATGCACCTGTCAGTCAGGACCCACTAAGCTTTTTAGTGGGCAGGGCCTTTATAAGGCAGGGCTTGTTATTGTCCGCCTTCATTCAAATGGAAGTTTTTTTCCATGGGTGCAATAGCAGCAGCAGCCACTGGAGGATCAGGAGGAGGAGCAAGTATCCAGGCTTGTTGTTCCATCTCCCCCTCAAGTTTTCTGTCATTTTATTTTCCCTTCTCTTTCTCCCTTCCTCCCCCTGGTTATCCCTTCCTTTCTTTTTATTCCCCTTCTGTGATTCTTTCGTAAAGTGAGGAGGGAGGCATTGCATTTGGCTCTGCCTCCTGCAGCAGCCGCGATGGGTTTGGATCCACCTCCTGTAGTAGCTGTTTGGGGGTGATGCTCACCACTCACTCTCAATATTAACAGGGAGCCCAGAGGAGGAGGAAGAAGAAAAAAAGGAGAAGAATTGGATTTATACCCCACCCTTCACTCAGAGCGGCTTAAAATCAAGGTTGGGGCTGAGAGAGCTCTGAGAGAACTGCTCTTGAGAGAACAGCTTTAAGAGAACTGTGACTGACCCAGGGTCACCCAGCCAGCTGCATGTAGAGTGGGAAATCAATTCCAGTTCTCCAGAATAGAGTCCACTGCTCTTAACCACTACACCAAACTGGAGACTCTCTGGTCCAACATATAGTTTTCTGCTTCTGTTTAAAGATTGTCCTAATTGCATCTAGCAAGGCATTCCTCAAGACACTCCCTTTCCACTTGCCTTCCTATGGTTTTGGATCATTTTTTGCCAACATTTGTGCTTCCCCAGTTCCCCCCCCCCATTTGTGCAACTTTTCACTTTTTAGAGGAGGCCTCTACAAAGGTCCTCTAACCCTTTTCAAGGATCAAAGAGAATAACATGGGTTGGGCACTTTTCATTGACACTGCAGAGGATCCTTCTCACTGTTTTTAATGTGAATGCCTTCCTTCAATTTTTTTCCCTAAACTGTGAGCCTTTATTGTCTTAATATTCTTGTCTTTCAATACTTCTTATTTCAGTCAAGATTTGGGTCTTTAAAAATATGTACTGGTATTACTTCATTACACATCTTGTGTTGGAAACAGATGTATCAGGTGCCTATTCCCATATGAACTTACCTGACCACTGAGGTTATCTTCAGGGGCCCTTCTTCGGATGCTGTTGCCATCCGAGGCTAGATGGGTGGCCACATGAGGAAAGGTCTTTTTGATTATGGTACCAAAATTGTGGAATTTCCTCTCCAGAGAGATTTATTTGTTCCCTTTTATCATTGTCTTCCTTCCAGTGGATGAAGACTTATCTGTTTCGTGGGGCTTTCCCTCACTGATGTTCCTTCCTGTGTATGTGTTAATTGTGTAAGTGTTCTATTTAATTGATGTTTTTAATTATTTTTATACTATATATTTCAAAAGCTAGTTTTAATATTTTTGATTCTTCACCAACTAAACTGGGTGGAATGGCGACATACAGAAGTTTTAAATGAAGAAATATATAACATGAACTAGAGCCACACCAATGAGCAGCACTTCCCAGAGAAGTGTTCTTACTGAATATGGAGTAATTCCTAAGGGAATTATTGGAGTATTGAAGGTAGGGCTGCAGAAGACATGTTGAGACTTGCTTAAAGAGACAGTACTGTAATCTAGGGTTGCCAGGTCCTCTCGTCATTCCATCAGAGGGATTTGGGGGGCATCTCAGAAGGGGGCAGGGATGTCGTGCAGGGAAACTCTGGCATTTAGGTGAAATTCTATGGTTTTTTCACCCTCAAACCATAGAGTTTGCCCAAATATCAGAGCGTCCCCACGCAACGTCCCTCATACAATGACATCACTTTTGGGTTATGTCTTTGCGTCGGGGATGTCACACAGCAACGTTCCCATTTAGGGGCAGGGTTTCGCCACCAGCCAGCTGGTCCATGGCATGGAGAATCCCCTGAAACCAGAGGATCCCCCATCCAGATGTGGGGGCTGGCAAGCCTGGGATTAGGATTAGATCAACAGAATTAGAATTATTTTTCCACTTACTGCATGTGGGAAATCACTGTTCAAAATTACCCTGGAGCAAATGTTTGTCCTCCTTTCAAACTACTTCGATTTTTTTAAAAAAAACTATATTGTGTCATGTGTGCTTTGTGCAGACTGAACTATGTGCCATCGTGTATCCTCCTCTGAGAAGGCTGTACAAAATTTTGTGAGTGGAGGGCCTTCATCTTTGCATCCTGGTTTAGAACTGTTTTCAGATTTCCTGTGCCTATTGCTCTGGCCTACTTGCTGTGCAGTTACACTTGGTCTTTTATGTACAATATACTCACAGCTTTTAAAATATTATAAATCTAAAGGTTATAATATACTGCTCTGCTAGTTATAATAAAAGGCCAAAATCACAATGGGCTGTTAGGACAAATAAAGCAGCCCTGCTTTTTATAAAGAAAGGAGTCCAGGTGTTACTGTGACAGAACTAAACGTAATTTTGTTCAGATGTTGCTGTCTGACAGATGTGAATTGTATATTTATATTTAATTAACTGTGCTTCTATTACAAAAATGTCTCTCTCATCTCAGGGTTAACCTCTATTGCAACATTAAATCATGAATGACTGCCCTGTATGAAATTTCCCCAAAGGGAAAAAAAATTACCTTAGATAAATGATGCTCCTAGATTTCTAAAATAAATGGCTTCAGTTTTTCCTGGCCAAAGAACTATTGTAATAAGAAAAGCAAAGGGCTGTTTTGAAAATTGATCCTTAAAAGCTTAGGAAAAGTGTGTCTCATGTTTGTGTGACCCAGTCACCTAAAAAAAAACACAAAATAAAATAAAAAGACAGACAGGAATGGTACTACTCATGTAAAACAGGGGGAGAAATGAAAAGATGTGAATAATTTTGCAGATACAGTGATTGAATTTTGCTTCACTGATGTTTTCTAGATTTGTTGGGTCCAGTCCTGTCTTTGCTGTCTTTTTTTTAAAAAGCATCTGAAAAGATATCAAAAGCCCTGGGCAAATCCAACCCTAGATTTATCCTGAGTCAGATCATTGGCCTTCCAATCATTTGGACTGTCAACAGCTCTCCATCCAGAGTTTCAGTTCAGGGTCTTTCATATTCCTCATCTCTGCCTGATCATTTAGAAGGAGTTGGCAAGGACTGAATCTGGGACCTTCTCCATGGAAAATATGTGCTGTATTGCTGAGACCCTTCCTAATAAGTACACCTACTTTAGATGTATTGAGAAGTCAATCTCAAGAAGACCTGTTCATAATCTTGCTCAGGTATGTTCAGTGGGGCCCACCCCCAGGAGACTGTTCCTAGGATTACACTGTTAAAGTAACTTTCTGGATTGTGTCTGCTTTTCTTTGAGCTTTTTAAATGATCTTTTGATTCTTAAGTAAAAGTGCATATCATATACATAATGCAAAACTCTTGTATGTGTATCTGTCTATCAATCTTCTATCATCTGTCTATCTGTATACAATATCACAAACATAACCTGTATGATGATCTTCTAAGAGGGTTGTATATAGTGTTCTTTATTGCTATTAGGCATTGTATATTGCACATTAAATCCCTTAGTTGGTGTCATTTGTGTATGAATAGATAGAGCTTTGGTACATGTAAAAAACCCCAAACTGTATAACTTGGGTTGTCCTGAAGCATGGATAAAACACTTCAATAACACTGAAGAAGCAGATCTATTATATTTGTTCAATTCGGTCCAATTTGCTAGTCGAGCTCTCTCTTGATTGGGGAATCTTATTGATTTAAAACAAACATTCAAATTCTGTTTCCTAAGAATTGCATTATTTTCCTGAAAACTACCTCCACACAATATTGAAAACTGGCTTAAATGTAAACATATTGATACTCGCATACTTTGTCTGAAGAGGGATCTTGGGTTTGTTCAGTAGGAAGCAGAACCTTGTGTTGACAGATATAGCCAAAATACTCACATTGAATGCCAAGTTCATTCAGATCTTGATCAACATTTTGAGTCACAGTGTTCTGCCTTCAAGATAATATATTATGAACTCATTTCTGTATTTATTGTACAAACAATTTCCAACTCTGATTATCCATTAAAGTTGCGCTTTCACATCTTCATTCTTGTACTTATAACTATATCAAAAATTCAGCCCCCTACAAATCATTTTATGATCCCATCAGGCCTGATTCTTTTAGCTTGTTTTACTTCCAAACTAAAAATATTATTGTTTCACTCCTCAATGTGGACATTTGGCTACCTCCATGTTACATGCTTACTGGAGTAGAAAACTGCCTAATCAGATAGGAAAACAGTTGGCAGTGAATAAATCAGGGTTTGCTGAGAATCTCAAAGTGTGAATCGGGCAGACAAGCACATATCTTAGGGGTCCTGCCTTTTTCCAGCTTCCCTGTAGAGAACTCATATGGTAAATATGGCCACCAGATCCATCTGTATAAATATATGGGTGTGTTGTCTTGAATTAACACAACAGCTTTAGGAGAGAAAAGGGAATTATACTTTTATTTCTCATAATTCTTCATCAAATTGAATTCCAAAAGGTTTTCAGGATCAACTTGAGTTTTGTGAAATAATTTGTAATATTGTATGAAAAACACTAGATGAGTAGTGGATTGATCTGAGCAAATGGTGTGGACCATGACCTCTTACCTTTTTTGTTTCAGTTTTAAACACATAAACAATTTCTTCAATAATTTGAACTGCTGGCTGTGAAAACACCCTGAACAATGGTTTCAGGTGGGTAGCCATATTGATCTGTAGTAGAAGAGTAGGATTTCAAGTCCAAATATTTGAATAAGGGAGCTTTGGCTCTCTAAAGCTTATACCCTGGAAATCTTGCTGGGTTTTAAGGTGCTACTGGCCTCAAATCTTACTCTGAACAATAAAGATACAGTTCAGCATCTGATATGGAACTGCTGTGCAGGTACGGTTGTGGTCAAGATTGGCTTGATTCTCTTACTACATACAGGTGAATAATTGGAGCTTCACTAATTTGTTTGGACCCTCCTGCCATTGCATAAGTTGCAATATCACAGCCGCAGTGCATGTGGAATGAATCTTCTCACATTTCACCAGTGACATAACAAGCAACTGTACTGTAGTAGCTTCCATGTCACCAGCATAATGTCAGAAGGGGCCTTTAGTTGTCAG